>NC_021161.2:49054387-49115141 GCF_000331145.2 Cicer arietinum
TTCCCTCTCGGTTTTATTCATTTATTTATCTTTTTATAATGTAAATTTATGTACTATCTTGAGAAATTGCAGGTTATTGAATTCGTTAAGAGGCATATTGGTACTTACACACCTCTCTTGGCAGGCAATTCAATATATGTGGATTTTCAATATCTGAAGGTATTGTGGCTGCCATACTAAAGTAGTTGGTAGTGGTTTTAATAATTGAGTATTTGTTATTTTTTTCTCTTCATTTTTGTTGCTAGTCTTTATAGTGCCATGTGTATTGTTGAAGCCTCTATTCGTTTGTTAATATTGTTGTCTGTAAATTATTGGTCTCATCAAATATAGTAATATAACATTTTTGAATGAAGTGTTGTCAATCACGGAAAATAGTGGTTTATTCAAATCCTGCTACGCAAAATTTTGTACTAAATCAGGGCTATAGTGCCGTTATAGCTGCTGTTTAACAACAGTTTTTGAACCGCATCATGTTAGAATACTACCTTAGTGAGTAAATATGTAAACCATATCATGGTAATTTTGTTGGTCTAAGGAACACATCACACAGCATTTATGAAGAAGGACTTCATGTATAACATCAGGTCAAGACACTGCATGTAAACTTCTTTGGCATATGAGTACAGAATCTATATATCTAAGTATAAAATTGAAAGGCAGTCTTTTTTCGTGCTGTATGTCCTGAATAAACCTTATTCAAAGCAAATATACTATCATTGTTATTCGGAAACTTTGATGTATCCTATTATTTCTATGTTAAAATGTTTCATGACCTGTCTTAACTCTTTCGTTTTCGCAGAAATACATGCCAGAATTGGCGGGGATCTTCTCTCATGTGGTTGTTGATGTTAGTAGTATTTCAGCTCTTTGCATTCGCTGGTATCCTAAGGGTGAGAATTATATACAGTTACTCATGTGTAACGAACCTTTCTTTGGTATTGGTATTAGTGTTTTTTAGGTCCTTGTTTATATTTGGTTCTTTTTAGCATTAAACATATTTTTGGTCCGTACAAAATATTATTCATTTTTGGTCCTTTGAAAATACAAAAAAAAAGTGTACTTATGGTCCCCGACAAGGGATAAGAACACTATTTTTGTAGAGGCTAAAACAATGTTTCGTCGACATTATAGGAATAAAAAACCCTTCTTTTTATTACAGTGGTCATTTTTCCTGGTTTGTAATTATAGTTATTTACTATTTGATCATTTTGTGAAACATCAGATATGTTTGATTGTAAGCTAATCTAAAAAGGGTTATTATCATTTGTGCAGATCAGAAGAAAGCACCTTCAAAAGAAAACAGGCACAGAGCCTTGGATGATATTAGAGAAAGCATTGAGGAACTTAGATACTATAAGGCAAACATTTTCAAGCCAAGAATCAAGAAATGATAGGGTTGCTAACAAGACAGTATGTGAATCTTGATGGGAAGGTTTCAAATTCAAATCTAAACCCCATTGTTATGACAAATTTATGTACCAAGCAAATGGCTCATGATTTTGGATAAAGTGAACTTTTGGAGTTGTAAAATCTCATTTAAATTTATATCAAGAACCCTGATATGAAAATTAACTCATGTTTCAACAATTTCAATATATATATATATATGTAAATCCGTTCAAGGGGAAAATATGTGATATAGTATTATAGTCGATGACAATGTTCAAAAAGTGTTTTGCTCATGTGAAAAGCAATGTTTTTGAAATCATATCATAGATCAAAAAAGTAAAGTTAAATGTATTTTTTAAGATAAGTTGAATTTTTAAGTAAAAAAATAAGCTAAATTTTAAATTTATATGAAAATAATTTGTATAAAAAATAATAAGATAGACAACTTTTATATACAAAGAATAAATTTCATGTGTATATATAGTTTTTTGTATATATATTTTTTGGTAAATCACGATATCCTCTTAATATAATCACAAAAATTAATCTTTTAAGCTACTCCCCAAACTATTCCAACAGAGTTTGCTCTATTTGCATGCTTATGTGTCGGTTGTAACTTGTTATTTGACTTTTGTTTGGCTATAATACAAAATAATAACGAAAAGGTAAAAAATTAGTGGCTCAAACGGAATCTTAAAAACGGACTTTAAGCTGATTTTCAATTCTAAAACCAGTTGATTTTTTGAGTTAAAGAGACCAAACACTAGTTCTCAATCAACCAACCAATCCAGTTTTCACATTTAGAGAAACTAAAAAACACAAAAATGATGTAATGTAATAATCTATTAAAAACCTCCTATAGCACCAAACTGTACTGTTCCATGGGAATAAATCATGATCATCAATTAATAGATTGGTAAGATGGTGATTGCATTCAACTCAAAACCTTCAGCAATGAATACTTTGAAACTCTATAAGCCGTTAACCAATGACTTCATTCTTCTCAAAGTCTTGCAGTAACAAGTGACATGCTACACAGCTAGAGCAGAGACCAAAAATGTCATTCATCCACATAAAATCAATTTCTCCAGTCAATGACACACCTGCACTCATCAAGACCACAAAAGAGTAAAAACAATTTTTTTCAGAACGGAATGCAAGAAGAAAGATGGAGTAATACTTTATACATCCCCCGTTACTTTTTAACCGTCATTTGTGCAGAATTATTTTGTTTTTGTTTATTTGTCGTTTTCAAAGTTTAATGCAACATAATCATTGTAGTCAATAATACCCTTAACTAGTTATTGCAAAGAGAGAAATAGATTGAGTGAGATAATAAATAGGTGAGAGTATTATATGAAAAAGACAAATTGTTACATAAAAAATAACAAAAATTATCGATTTCTTGGTATGTGTAAATAATCTTAAAGCGACAACTAAAAAGTAACAGAGGGAGTAATAAACAACTTAAACAGTTTAAATTACTATCTTCTCCTTCAATGTTGATGATGATGAAAAATATGGTACACAATATTGTTTGTTACCTGTTATATGTTACTTCATTTTGAATTTGACTTCATAATAACCTGCTAAGGTTCTTGATAAGTAATTTCATATTCTTTTTGGTACTCTCATCGCCAGTAAAACCCAGCATATCAGAGCTAATATTCTGCATAAATACAACAAAAAAGAAACAATAATAAATGACATGGGAATTTTTTTTTTCATAATGATTAGATCTAATCAGTTGCAAAACTAGAGTCAAACCTCAATGTTCTTCAAGGTAAATATAAGAGTGTGTATAGACTTCTGGATCAGTTCGGTGTTCTCAGGGGTCATAATGGATGAATGCGCCTTTCTGCATACACAAAGGGGTGATTTCCATCAGCTATCATACTTCAAGAGAGTTGAATTAGTCATCATATTTAGAGCATGATCATACTTTCAAATTAGAGTACACAGATTTTTCAAATCAGTTCAATCCTCAGAAGTTGTATATCAATTTAATTAAGCACTTATCATATAAATGCTTATGTATAAGCTCTTTTTGTAACAAAAGATAAAATAAAGTCAAATTGTTTTTATACAAGCAATAAGTTGTTTTCATAAGCTATGAAGAGCTTATAGAAATAGGCTGCAAGCGATTTATGGACATGTCATATGCTGTTTTCATAAGTTTTCCCAAACAACCTCATAAGTGCTCATGTCAAAAAATGTCCCACTAAGCTAATCCAAACAAGCTCTTAATAGGTTAATGCCTTTTCTCATGCAATAGATAGAATAGAAGTTAGTTGCAACCCCTAAACGAATGACAATGTGCTATATGGCTTCGTAATTATGTGTGCTAGCGAAATTAGTCGTAAACATATCAGCCATAGACATTTACGCAACTGACCTCAAATCATCAGAAGCTTGGGTAAGGCTTCGGGTCAAATTCTCAAGTTCCTTCAACAGGCCGCTATCGCGGACTTCAGCTAATAAAGGTTGAACATCTAGAGCCATGGCTTTCATCTGAGGCATCACTACATCAAAATGAAAATATCGGCATGAGAATGCATCATATAGTAAAGGAGTAGAGAGATGATACATGATTGCCATAAAGGTGCAAACACATATTTAGACACCATCTTTATTTTTTATAATTTATTTTACGTCACAGCTTTTTTTCCATGTTATTCAAGACAGAAAATATTAGTTTTTTATTTCCTTTTTCAGATCTATTCTAAGGACGAGATTTTCTTTATATAAAGTGGTTTAATGGATTTAACAGGAGAATTTAGATTTTGTTTGATAATAGAAGCTGCTCTGCTATATTTCTTGGTTTAATGCTAAACAACTAAGTGTAATTTAATATATTCATTTCATTTTCAAATACTCTAAAACTGAATTCCCACAGAAGCACTAAAAAAACAGAGTTCTTATTTCAAAGGCTCTAATGAACAATCTATTATCAGTTTAACATATAACAAACTCAAATATTATGTTCATAACATCACTAATAGAAGTTTGGGTAAGAGAGGTAAAAAGAAGAAACTAATTCTTCATTCATTATCATGCATTGATCCATTTTCTATTCGCATATAAGTAAAATAATTTCCATATGTCAAGCTCACAAGTAAAATAACATCATACCTGTGTAAGAAGTGGCCTTGCTTCTTCCATAACGGAAAAAACTCGTTCAGCCAATGAGTAGCTATTAACGATACCGATTCCCTCTACATCCCGCCCAAGACGGGTGTATATTCCCACCATTTCATCCAAACTTACTCCTTGGCGACCTTTGATCTTCTCTCTATCACACACAATGAGACCTTCTTTAGTACAGTCTTGGTCAAGAGGGCCAACCGAAGGTGTTGGGATTGGATCGCGAGGATTGATGTCAATTTTAGTTTCCATGAGAAGACCTGACTGGTTAACCTCAATCAGCGAGTTCCGCGGTATAATTGTTTTATCATCTTCTATCTGCAAATTGAAAACTTATGTTTAAGTAGAGTCCAAAAACTAAAACAATAAGGCCCTTTTTGGATAAACACTTTAATTAAGTGTTTATCGCATAAATACTTATGTATAAGCTAAAAGATAAAATAAAGTCAAACTATTTTCGTATAAGCTATAAGATGTTTTCAAAAGCTATTCTGTAGAGCTTATGATAAATAAGCCGAAAAACACAACTAATAGACAAATTATAAGTTGTTTCCATAAACTCTTTCAAACAGTCACACAAGTGTTTATGTCAGTAGATAATTTCAAATAAGTCAATCAACAAATGCCCTAAATGTAAAACCAAAGCAAGATATTAACACTGATATTATATTAGATTCATCAATCAGATTATGGTAACGAAACAAACCTCGACGACTGCCTCAATACTTTTTAATGAAGGATTCACGCGAATGACATTGCCAACAGTGACACCTCTGATTCTCACAGGTGTTCCAGTGCTTATACCACAAGCTTGAGGAAACTCAAAAACTGCAGTGTACTTCCTGAATTTGGAATTTATCTGGAAAGCTCTTAACCACGCCAAACTAAGCACAAATAGTACTGTACCAGATACCAAAAACAGTCCAACACCACCTTCCAAAATGCTCCTACGACCAAACCCGAAATCGCTTAATGGACCTAGTGTTCGCCTCCATATAGTTCGTGGAATGTCGAATACAACTGCGAGTGGATTCTTTACTTCTGAAGTAGATGACTGTTTGACATGACCAGCATCAGAAGATGTAGCTCTAATCTTGTGAATTTGATTCCGACGTCTTATTGAAAGAGGCGCGAACTTCAGAGAGTTGCCTTTTAGAGAAATAAGACATGAAGAAACAGAAGTTGGCAATGGTGAGAGATGAAGTGCAGGGTTCCCAACCATCTTCAAAAACCAACCTCCTTTCTCAGAACTCAGAATTTCTTTTTATCAAGAAAAAAATGGTTTTGATCTGCAGTAACTAATCAACAGAACAAGAAATCAAAATCATATAAACCTTAATCACAAATCAATTCATGAAAATTGAAAACAGTGATAAAAAAAGAACAAACAAACCAAATTAACATAAATCAATTCCAAAGATTCTAACACTTCTGCTAGTTCCCTCTATTTTATCTGAAAACACCCAAATAGGATACGTGAACTGAGTGAACTGAATTTATGTAACCTACGCGAATTTAGTTCACATGTTATAAATTAAGTTCATCTAGGTTATGTGAACTGATTTGGGTGTAACTGTATAAAACTTGCAGGGGTGAAACTAACACGAATGAGATTATAATAACAAAAGTAAAATAAAAAATGAATTCCAAAGATTCTAATAAGACAAGTAAAATCACATAGGTTCCAATAAACAAACCAAGTCAGAAAAGATAGTTATACATTTCACCAAAACAAACCCTTAAAATATAAAGCTTTTTGATATTGTGAATATTAAAATTATCGATAGCAGAAATGATAAAGGTAGCAATTTGAGAACATCGGAATAGAAAAAGCGGTCCAATTTGAGAATTATGTATATATAGCAAATAAAGGGTAACACATTGAACCTAATAAAAAGCAAGTAGAGTTGATTAATGTAATGAATGGTTTAAAGAGAAAATTGAAGAGCGAAGAGCAAAACAACAAAATTGAAGTATAGAAAACAGTGACAGAAAGAGAGAGAGAGAGAGAGAGAGAGAGAGAGAGAGAGAGAGAGAGAGAAACCTAAGGAGCATGAATCATAGGCATCATCGAATCGAAGAGACCACGGCTTAGGATTGGAAAAGGAATTGGGAGGAAACGAATAATATACTTTAAGTGTTCGTGAAATTTCAAAATTAATCGAAAATAATTATTCTAAAGATTTTGTGGTGTTATTGTTATTTTTATTGCGGTTTATCTACGATTGATCACAGTCATTTTTTAAAAAATAAATTTGTCGATAAAATTTTATTTAATTATATATCAATAAAAAAATTAATTTATATTGTAATAATATTTATATAAAATTAATGTAAATTAAATATTTAATTAATAGATTACATCATAATTTATAATAATAAAAATTTAAATATATAATGTTTAGATTATTATTTTATAATTTCAAAAATATATTGTTAATTTATAAAAATTTAGAAATGAAGTTGAATGACATTTACTATTCGAATGATCAAGTTACCTATTCATTTAGTTTAAATACAAATTTATCTAATGAAATGACAACTTAGTCCCTTATTATAATCATCCCTCAATTTAGTTAGTCTGAATTTTTTGCAACAGCACAAAAGTCCCTTAATTTGTTATTTGTTGATCAGTTTCATCCCTCCATTAACATCACATGTTATCATTGCAGTTCACGTGAGTTTTAAATCTTTAGGGAATGAATTGAAAGTGTTGAAGTATAGATTGAAATATGTGCATGTTTGAGATCTTTAATCAATTGTCGTGTCTTGATAGACATTTTAAGAGTAACTGTGTCTTGATTGAATGATTTGAAATCTCACACATATTGTCGCATCATTGTTTATAGTCGCCCATTATTATAGGTCTGGTAAATTCAAACGCCAAAAATCAATTTAATCTGAAATTTGATTCACCTGATTTAAGTTTAAATTTAACATGAATCAATATATTGAAATTTAATTATATTCAATTTAGATAATGGATTTAATGTTTTGAATCCGCAAATCTCATTATAAAGTACTATAAACTAAATTATTTTTTAACTCTAAATATTTTAAATTAACACACGTTACAATCCGCATTTACATATTTATAATAATATTTTATGAAGTTACAAGTCCTACAGCGGTATTATTCGAGATCTGTATAAAAAAATTGATTTATGAAGTTGTAAGAATAATTATAAAGCCACGATTAATAAAACATAATTCTTAGTTATAAAGTTATAATTATTTGTGTATTCATAAAATTATAATTGAAAGTTATAATTATTTGCGTTTAATTTTGCGGGTGATTATGTGTCCTCGTGCTCATACTCATACGTATTTTTATCCTATCTATTGTGGGTTTTTTTACGAGTGCCCACTAAGTCTAAATTTAATTGTCATCCATATATAATTAAAATTTAGTCGTTGAACTATGTTTGATAATTTATTGTTAATTTAATTAATTTAAGTGTTTGTGAATGTATTTTAAATATTGAATAATATGTTGCGATATAGATTTATTATTTTTTACATGTTCAAGTATTTAAATTTAGACTAAATAGCACATGTGGTCCCTTAACTTAATTTCAGTTAACGTTTTAGTCATTTATCTTTTTTTTTCTTTCTCGATTTGGTCATTTATTTTAATTTTAAGTGAAAATTTGATCTTTTATGTTTTAAAATGTCAACAAGGTTATCATTTTTTTTTTTACAAAAATTCATCAAAATTTTCAAATAAAACCCATAAAATTAATTATATTCTTCAATATAATACAAATTTAATCAACTTTGTAATTCAAATCTTCAAATAAAACCCATATTTTCATTTTTTTATTTGATGTTGTTAGAGATAAAAATATAAGTTTATTTAAAGATTTAAGTTATGAATTTGATGAAATTTACATTATATTGAGGATGATAATTAATTTTATAGGATGGGTTTTGTTTGAAATTTTTTATGAATTTTTGCAAAAAAAAAATAATAATAATAATAACATTGCTGACATTTTAAAACATAAAAGATCAAATTGTTACTTAAAATTAAAATAAAGAATCAAATTGAAAAAAAAAAATTAAAACGTTAACTGAAATTAAGTTAAAGGACCACGAATGTTATTTAGCCTTAAATTTAATTACATTTTTTTAAAATTATTTATAAGTCACGAACACAAGTCACTCATAATCACATTGCTTTGGTTCGAATTTAATGGAAAAATCATATATTGAGAATTCAACTCAACTCAAATAAAATTAATCAATCAAAATATTATATTTGATCCAACTCGAATACACCCATCATATTCTGACATATGAAGATAACATAGGGATAAATGTGACTAATCCATGACATAACAGATTCATACACTATTTTAATATTTGAAAATTTTTAAAAATTAAATTGAATAATTTATGAACTAAATTGTCTATTTACTATGAATTTAACCAAGTAATTGATTTCAAATAATTAACTAGATTTAACTAGATTTATTGAAATGTTAATTGATAGAAAGAATCCAAATTTAAATACACTAATTACCTCTAGGCTAACAACTGAATAGTTAAGAAAAATAAATAAATGTCTAAATTACATTTTTAATCTCTTATTTATCATACTCACAAAAAATAGTTTTTTAAAATTGAATTTTTTGGTCCATCAAGTATCACTCTTTGCAATTTTGGTCCCAAAATAATTTTTTTTACTCCAAATAACACTATATTAAACATGTTACGCTGCAAAATACAAATAAATTTATATTGATTCACTTCACCAAATACTAAAATAAATACATTTATAAAAAAAAACATTTCTAAAATGTATTAAATTAATGTTTAATCTGATTAATAAGTATAAATATATCTTTTTTTTATAGAAGCAATATATTTAATGTCATGTCAATTAAAAATTTACCTCATCACTATTTTTTTGAGAGAAAAATTAAATTAAGACCAAAATATTCAATTTTAAGATAAAAAGAGGTGAGTAAAATAAAAAAGACCAAAATGTTTAAACCATAAATAAAAAGTGAGTTGGGCATAAGCATCGCGTGCTGTTCTTGTATCGTATATTCATTTTTTGACGAAACATTTTACTACTATATTACTATTATTATTGTAAACATTTATAAAAAGTAACATTATAATACATTACTTTAATAAAATCATCTCAAAATAAATATTATTTATAATTATTAATATAAATTTAATTATATTTTTTTACATTACTCTTCAATAATTATTATATATACAATTTATAAAATATAATTATAATTACACTATTAATAACCAAAATAAATAATTTAATAAAATAACATATTTTTTTAATTAATTTATTTATTAATACGTGTGAATTTTTTTAATAATAGTTATCATCTATATAGTAAGTAAATTGGACCACAAGAGTGTAAGGTAGGGTAGATTGATGGGATAGGATAGGATAGGGGTAGGTGGGAAAATCATGTAGGTGTGTCTCAAATTATAATTCATATCTAACTGCTAATGTTTTATTCCATATTTGTATTTGTCAGAATTTCATATGGAGAAAGGGATACCATAAAAAATACAAGTTATTAAGCCATTAGAGCTTGAAATTAAATTTTTTTCTTCTTTTTATTAAAAAATGATCTCAATTTAAAGTAAAGAAAACCTTAAACTCATTGAATGTTTATTAAAGAAATTATATTTATCACTTTAATAACACTGGTAACCATTATTCACTCAAAATATTTTTCCAAAATATCCTCTTACTTAGGCTTTGGTCCTTTAATTAATGGTCAACTAAAATGAAAATGAAGATTTCAAGGTGAAAGTGGTAAGAAAATAAAATATGTGAGCAAAGGAAAAGACACTATTTTCAAATAGAAAAATAAAATACATATATACATTATACTAGTACAAATTGTCTCATATATTGTTTCATGAACTCTTGATTCTAAAATTCTTACATAAACTTCATGCTTTCCAAAAAAATAATACAATATATGATTAATATGTAAATGTCCAAAACAAACCTACAAGAAGAATTCTGTTGGGGAAATAACGAATAAAGAAATATGAAAAAAATAGTAGGACTTCATACATTAAGAATATTACACTTGTGATAATGATATTAATAAATTAATATATTATTAATATCATTTTGCTTCTTGCTTTTGCATATCATCTTCTGTTTTCCAAACAACATCGTCCAAACATTTTGAAAGTTTTTTGTAGAACTGCATAGGGTGAAGCAAATGGTTTCAATTAGATTCAAAAACAAGTGTTTATGATATATTATGAATTAAATAATTATACACCAAACAAGATAAATCAATTAATTTTACACACATGTTCAATTATATTTCACTATCTTGACACACTTCATAGTCAATGCATAGTCATTATAACTCAGCATATTATCATATGATAATATAAAATTTAACTTTGAAGTGCAAAAATCAGAGTATGTAGAAGAAATAACCACACAAAAAAAGGGGTAGAAGGAAACCTTATGGAACTCCAATGTATCTCCTTTTGCTTTCCTTACTTCAACCATGTGAAGGGAAGGTGCTACTTGAAATACCTATTTACAATTAACACTTTAATTAATACAATAATATGACATATATGATCGTATTTAGATAAACAACTTAATTAAACGCTTATCTTATTAGTACTTATGTATAAATTATTTTTATAACAAAAAGATAAAATAAAGTCATAATGTTTTCATAGACTATCTTAGAAAGCTTATGAAAATAAACCGAAAACAGTTTAGGGACATATTCTAAATTGTTTTCATAAAGTGCTTATGTTAGTAGACTAACTTATATAAGCCAATTCAAAGAGACTTATAGTGTAGCACATTGAACAAAAGAACACAAGAATGAAAGGATCATATACCTCTGTGGCAACATTAAGGTTTCCTTTCCTTCCAGCTTTCATATTTGCAAGCCTCATCTGCATGTCATGGTTTATTAATTTCACAAAAAATACGTTAAATTTAGATCAATTTTTCGATATTGACTTGCATATGACTTACTTTGTAATTTTTCTTCTGCACATCAAAGCCAAGAGGTTTAGCAGCTTCTTCAATCTTGTTGATTATCTCGTCTGCGGGGGATTTCGATGTGAACCTTGTTTCCCTTTTAAATCCCTATAATCAATTACATAAGAACATTTATAAAAAAAAATTAAGACAGAAAATGGTAGCTTAATTTTTTTTTGGTCTTTAACCCTTCGATTCTTAGGGAAAGGAACTATGATAATGCGATCCGCTGAGAGATAAGTAAAATCTAAACAAAGAATATCTCTTCCAACCAGGGTTTGAACTCGGATAATACTAGTTTATATGTTAAAATTAACATGCATGTTTTTCATGTATTTGATTTCTACATATTTATCACAATCATGAAATAACTTAGAAAGAATCTTATTATGTGAAGTTACAAACCTGCTCAATATCAAACAAGTTTTCAAGGTTGAGCCCTCTGGACATTGAAATCAACTCGAATGCATTCATAGATGTCGGCTGCTCTTCTTTCTTTTCTGTCACATGGTGCTCCTGAATATATCGTCACAAGAATCCTTTAGATACAATGTTACGGAATTTAAATAAAATCAAACACCGAAACCATATTTTAAAATCTTCAACGTACTTCAGAATCTTTAAAGACAGCTTCTACGTCGTCGAGGTTGGTTTCTCCATTCTCCTCAAAAACCGGAGGCTTGTAATCTTTCTTAAACCATTCATCATCCAAAATCTCTGCCATCGAGATACGCTGCATATAGTTATGGTAAATCAGAATTGCATTCCAAAATTTCGCTAGTTCACAGAAAAATAAACACGACAATGTAGATTGATAACTAGTTTTTTTTCTCCTTTTCTTTTGAGACTATTTTGAAGAGCTTATAGAAACAGCTAATGACATGTCCATAAGTTATTTTTCAGCTTATTTTCATAAGCTCTCCAAGAAAGCTTATGAGAACAGTTTATATCTTATGTGAAAATAGTTTTGACTTTATTTTATCATTGTTATACATAAGCTGTTTATCCAAACAGAGCCATTGTTTACACTTTTAATTGCAAACATCCAATTTTACACGACAAGAAGCAAGAAAGATAATCAAATGTAGTTTCTTACAGTCATGGGATTCGGATCCAAGATTCGAGCTATCAATTTCCTCGCACTGAAAGAAAGCCACGGGGGACAAGTAAACTCGGCAGCCGAGATCTGTGAATCAACAAACAAAAGTAAATAATAAGAAAACAAACGAAAAAGTAAAATTGAAAGGAAAAAAATATTCAAATGCTGCGCGCTCACTTTTTTATATAGTTCCATAAGATTAGGGTCATCAAAAGGCAAGTAACCTGCAACCAATACAAAGAGGATCACTCCACATGACCACAAGTCTGCAGTTGCTCCATCATAGCCTCTATCATTAAGGACCTATGTATCAAGAAAATATATAGTTAGAAAGTGACAAAAACTATATGAAATTTTGGAATACAAAACAAACAACAAAGTAGCATGAAATAATGTCACGTTTTTCCGCACCTCAGGAGCAACATAATTTGGAGTTCCACACGTAGTATGGAGAAGTCCGTCGTCCTGTAAAGACAACAACCATTTTTTGAGATATGAAAATTCGCAGCCGTGTTAATTCATTTATTTTAATGAAAACAAGTATAAACAACCAAGAAAAGTAAAAGTGAGAAGGCAATGAATTGTGATTACCCTAACTTGCTGGGAGAGTGCACTCAACCCGAAATCGGAGACTTTAAGGTTACCTTTATCATCTAATAGCAAATTTTCTGGCTGCACAAAGTTCATAAAAGCAATGAAATTTATGTTAGAGTTTTTTTAATTTTTATTTTTTATATTATATCAATAAATTGTTTTAACATCAGCATATATGAATGTCTGACAAAGTGCCCTTACCTTTAAGTCTCTGTGATAGACACCCCTGCTATGACAATAATCAACAACATTTATAAGCTGCTGGAAATACCTACGCGCTTCACTTTCGCTCATTCGTCCATGGTTTACCTTCACAATGAAAAGTCCATTATGTTAGAACAACAATCCCGGTTCAAAAGAAACAGATATGAAAAACGCAAACAAAAAACACACAAAGTTTGACCACGGAGTTCGGTCAATGTTCCTATGTCTCTTACTGCAAAGTGGTTGCAATTCCTTTCTATTATTCAAGCTTAGGGTTACATATTACAACTTGTGTTTAAATAATACAGTTCAACAGGCATTTACAACATTTTTTCCACTTAATTAAAGATGGAGTTCATGTACTAAGATCCAAAGCAAACCCGTCTAAAATACCAAAAAAACAATGATGATAATGATGATTGAGGAAGAAAATCAGGCTCATGATGTATACTTGAACAGTTTGAAAATGAAAAACATGATTTCATTTACTCACAATTTTGTCAAAAAGCTCGCCGCCGGTCACAAACTCCAAAACAATATATATTTTTGTCCGGCTTCCCATGACCTGTAAGCAAAAATGATTCAACATTAGAAACAAAATTTGACAAAAGATTAAACTATGTTGAGAATGAATTTGACTTGTTATTGCAGATTCTACATTCTAAAAAAGTAAATTCTGTTTAGTTGTAAGGTATGCATGCACTAGTGAAAAAGCTAGAGGATATGCAAAAACAAGATTTAGCATGTGAGTATTTCAGAGAGAGAGAGAGAGAGACCTCATATAGTTGAACAACATTCGGATGCTTGATTAACTTCATTGTAGCTATTTCCCGCTTGATCTGCAAAAATACATTAAAAACATGTAAGAGATTTGAATTCATCAAGTGAAGGTCTAAGTGTTCATTTGGAATGAACCAAATGCGATCGAAAGAAATGATCAAGCACGGAAAAAGAAATCCGTTCATCTGTTTGGTGTGCATAACAACGCGAAAAGAAGAGATTTACATGTGGAATTCACACTCAAAAGTGTTTCTCACTTGATATACACAAACAAAAGAAATGAAGAGTTTAACTTTCTTTACTATAATTTTCTTTCCTGCCAAACAACTAAAAAATCGTCTAATTTTCTATATCCTTTTTCTTTCCTTTTACATACTTTACTTTCACTTTCTTTTCAAAACCAATCAAAGTCTAAAACAACTATAAATAGTTATACATACAAAAGAACAATAAGCATCTGAGTTCTGATGTCTAAAACCTCCCATCTAATGACATGTTCAACATAAATTAGACTTCATCAACATCTTGAAAGGTTTTAGAAAAAGAGGTTTTAAATTGCGGTTGCAGTTAGATACAATCATTGAAATTACAGAAAATTACAAACAAGTGCGGCTCATACAGCTAATTTTATTTTATGATTTTTAAGAATTAAATGAAGTAAAAGGACTATAGCAAATGAAGAGGCATGTATTCAACAAAGAATCACCAAAAACAACCTGCTCAGCCATCTTATGCTTGAGAACTTTCTCTTTGTCAAGAATTTTGAGAGCCACCGCCTCATTTGTCTCAGAGTTCCTTGCAAATTTCACCTTTGCAAATGTTCCTTCACCAATGGTCCTTCCAACCTCATATATACCAACTCTACGCTTAATTTTAGGCTGACTCATTCTCCGCGCCGCCGTTAAGCTTCACGATAAAAAGAACTTCTTCTCACTTATAAGAAATCTACCTGAAATGCATATAAAAAATCAGTTCCTAATTACTAATTCAAATCTTATCCACTGAATTGCAATGTGAGTTTAGGAAAACAATTGAATTCAGGTTTCAAGCAAATTAGCTAGTAACTTGATATTTTCAGCAAAACAACAATTTCAAGTCAAAGATGCAAACTTTAATTTATATACATCGACAGTGTAAAACTTTTTTTTTACACTGTTAATCAATCATAACCATAAGATCATAAAAATTATTTACTTTTAATCGTAACTACTTCTAAAGTCACACGTATAAATGGTTGTGGTGTACTGACCGCATAAAACTTTTTACACCGATAGTATATCAAAATTAAACGCATAAAACTATTCCCTTCTTTAAAATGAATAATCATTCATAGTACAACAAATATAATATCCCTAGAGATCCAACAAATTTCAACCAGCAATGCAGTAGGTGCATAGAGAGATCTAATTGTTACTAGATTTAAGTTGCAGAGAGAAAAGGAACAATTGTTGGAATGAGAAATAATCTCAAAGTTTGTCTTCTAGTAAATGATATAAACACCCAAAACCAGAAATCAGCTTGAATATGAAACAAACAAGTAAATCAACATTACACAGCACAAAATCACTAACTATAGACATTAGATTTATAGAAAAACCATCAATGTTAAAAAAAAAAGTTCCAAAGTTCAAAAATCATCATAAATTACTCACAAATATCAATCACTAACTGCAGAATAAATTGGTTGGAGAAAAAGGGAACTTATTAGACCAACCCCACAAAAAAAAAAAAAAAGAATCTTTAACTCACAGAAACAAAAGGGTACCCAAAAATTCAATTTTTAAAAGAAAAAAAAAAAAAAAGAATCTTTAACTCACAGAAACAAAAGGGTACCCAAAAATTCAATTTTTAAAAGAAAAAAAAAAAAAAAGAATCTTTAACTCACAGAAACAAAAGGGTACCCAAAAATTCAATTTTTAAAAGAAAAAAAAAAAAAAAGAATCTTTAACTCACAGAAACAAAAGGGTACCCAAAAATTCAATTTTTAAAAGAAAAAAAAAAAAAAACTTTATAGTAATTTTGGTAAAATGAACCAAAAAAAAAGCTCAGGAACCAATATATAACCCAAAGGGTTGCTGAAAAGGAAAGAACAAAGCAAACCCAGAATTAAAGTTTTCAAATTTCAATAACTACACAAGGTGCATGAAACAGTAAAAAGCTATGAGAGAGAGAGATAAATACTTAAAAGTTTGAGGAGAAATCTGAATATGCAGTAGAAAGAATGAAGAGAAGATTGATGATTAAGTGCAGAGTGTATAAAGAGTGTGTTAATTTGGCTTTTGATAATGGCCAAAGGATATATAAGAGAATTTTGAGACAACAACCAACAATGAAAGACACTACAACCAGACAAAAATTTGGTGCCTAATATTGAATTTTCTGCAATGAATTATGGGAGAAAAGCTTTAACGGTTACACATCAGTTCTTATCTGTTTTCATCAAATGTATGTCCCATGTTAATAAATAAATAAAATTAAAATTAAAATTATATGTGTGGAAAATATATTGACACACAGAAGAAAATATTTTTCTGGGGTTGATTTGGTTTGGTTTTTATAGCAGCAATACCAATATCATAATTGTTGTGTTGTGGTCACACTTTTAGTGTTGACACTTCAAAACAAATATTCGAGTTAAAACTGTTGTGGTGCTTATTTCATACAGTGACACAGATTTTTTTCAATTTAATTATTCTATTGTATTTCACACTGGTTAATGTAACCGGATGTAGATTTTAACCTTAAATTATCATTTTATTTTTCATTGTGTTGTGTTTGATGTATATACTCTGTCTTCTATAACTTTTTATTTTACTTATCTACTTCAATATAGAGATTTTTTTATTAGGTAGATCAATTACAATCATTAAAATACTAAAGAAATTTAATTTTTACTATAATCATTTTTCAAGTTATGTTTATAGATGACTGTGATGTATTGAAAATATAAATATTTTTATATTAATAGTGTATGATAATTGAACTTTAATTTTCTTTCTTTTATTGTTATTTTTAGTTTATCATTTTCAATGATAAAAGTTACACAACTCTTATTTTGTGAAAAATATGTTTTATAAATCAAGGTATTTCTATAATTGTAGAATTAATTTCTTAAAATACTAAGATCTATTCAAATAATAAATTTATTTCAGTATATGTTTTTATTTGTCTTGGATGGAAATTCAACAACAACAAAAATAGTTTAAAGATTCCTAGAATAAAAAATAATATTAAACAATAAAATTTATTAATTTTTTAATGTGTATTTGTTTGGTGAAAGTTGACACTTGAAACAGAATAGACGAAATAAATTTAAAATGAATTGAATTTTAATTTGAACTCCAATTTTATACAATTTAAAAATAACTAGACTTATAAATTTAAAATAATATTATTTTTTGTGATAAATTAATTTTTTTTTTGTCAAATATTATTCTAAAAACATTCTCCTATATTGTAACAACCACTGTTTGCATATGTCATGCTACCACCAATGGTATCTAACAAGTGGTGTTTCTATTTTTAATGGTTGTTGTATAATGTTGTAGGTATGAGAATATTGAATTTAGAGAGAGAAAATCAATCTATATTAATTTAATGGTCTTGACAGTTAGATGCATCATACAACATATGTAGACGACACAGGAGGTCTTTAACACTTGAAACATTTTTTTGTTGGTTTGTTAATTAAATACTAAAAATAGATGTTTTAAAAGGAACTACTTCTTCTTGTTTTGAGTAAATGAAAAATTATTTAATTTTATTTAATTAAAATCAGATGTATTTAATTTAAAACTTTAACTAAATATATTTATTTGTATTAATTTACTTTCTTTTATATTTAAAATTAAATATATTATAAATTAGTCAAATATTGAAATAAAATATATAATTTGTTGCCGTGGTTAAACAAGTAATAATTAAAGGACATTCTTTCATATTTTAATTAATTAATAATATAATATGTATGTCATAAATCATATAATATATGATACAATTACATATTAACTAATATTCTATTTAATCACTATTATAAGAAGAATAATAATAATTTAAATATGGATCACTATTATAAGCAAAAAGTAAATATTTTTGAATCATTTAATGCTATTATTTATAATACACCTTTTATTTATTTTAAAATATTTAATATTGATAGTTAAATATTTTCACATTAAAAAGAGACAATGTAATAAATTTAACTTATATTTTGCATGAAGTCTATTGTATTAATTATGCTTAATTAAATTTCTTAACATGTGTTAAAGTAGTTTTTTTCCTTATATATACTACAAGTAATATCAACAATTTTCAATTTTCTTTTTTTAGATAGTGAGGGAAATGTTAATTGTCTTAGTTAGAGTCGGCACAAGGGAGAGGCGTACTCTTGCTTTAGGCCTTGCCAAAAATTAATTTTTTTCGTTAAATTTTTATAAGATATAAAGGCCCAATAATATATAAAAAAAAGTCTTTTAACATATACAGAAACATATTTTTGTTACAAATTATTTAATACTTTTCTTAATACAATTAAATTAGCTAACAAAGATAGTAGAGATGAGAGAAATAATAATTATAAATTGAGAAATTATGAGACAAAAAGTGAACACATTGCTTATATTCAAAATATTAATTATAAATTGAGAAATCATGAAACAAGTAGTAAACATATTGGTAACACGAGTTATTAGAGTGGTAGTATACAGACTATTTTCTTCTTCAACTAAAAGATGAAAAATTTTACATGAGTTCTTGATGTTGTCGTAGAACAGTTGAAATGTCTTGTTTTATTTTTTGAAAAATATAGAGAAAATAAATTTGAAAATACTATTAATTCTACTAAAGAAATTTTTTATAGTTATTAAATAAATTATTAATAATTTTTTAAAAGACTCTGTCTAATAGTTTCGCTTTAGGCTTCCTAATGTGTTGGATCGACCCTGGTCTTAGTCTATCTTTCATTTCTCTGAAGTTGTGTTATTTTGAAGTTTTGCAAACTCAAGTTCTTTCTTAGTTCTTTTTTAGTAATATTATTAGAACACAAATTTTGATATAAATACAATAATTAGATTTTTTATTGAAAACAAAATTTGATTCTTATAATATTTTATATGATATTATATGTGTCCTATTTTGTATTCTAATAAGATTGATGTTCATCTCTCCATTTTTTAGTGTCTCTCATGGTTTTTGTTTTTATCACAATTATCTCATTGACATGGTATCATTTTGGTTCTAGTTTTTCTCCAATTGAATAGACTTCAATATATAGGTGTCTGAGTTCGAATTCATATATCTTTTTTTTTTTTTCATACTTAAAATGTAAGAGATGTCGAATTCCAAACTTCTTTTATTTTTTCACACTTAAAGATGTAAGTGGTGACTTAAGGACATTTGATATGGGCTTGCCTAGGACCCTATTTTTTGAGAGGTGTCAATTTTTTTTTACTTCATTATTATTAATTAGAATATGTATACCAAAATATAGAAAAATATTTATGATCGAAATATATTTAAATAAAAAATTAGCAATTGATCTACTTAATAGAAAGGTTAGAACATTTTTTTGATAATAACTTGAAAATATGTTATATCTTCAAATTTGTAAAAATTTGATAATTTTCTAATTTTATTAGCAAATTTTTGTCGAAGAATTAGAAGTCGTTAGACAAATTTTAACATTTGAATTAAAATCAATGTATATAATTTCGAATTATTTAAAGAGATTTATTTGTTTTCTGGTCGATGTATGTACATCTTATTGAAATTATTCATCCAATTTTGTGTGAATATTTTTTAAAATTAAAATTATTAAAATTTTATATGAAAAATATCAATTAAATATTCTTATTTTGATTTCTATCCAATTTTTTAACAAAAATAAAAAATGACATTTTAAAATCTTAAATTACAATTAAATTACCAATGATTTTAAAAAAATTAATAATTGAAAATGCATAATTTGTTTTATTCGCATAAAACACCTAAATTTCAAGAACCAACCCTAAATATGAGTCTACCAATTATATTACTATTAAAAAATAAAAAATAAAAAACAAAAAAGGTCAAACAAAGTGTGTGTGTCTTCATTACAAATGTAGTAGTTGTGTCGTAGTAGTTTATATCACATTTTTGTTTGGCTGAAATTAAAGGGCTACAAATTGGGCTATATTGATCGGATGCAAAAAATAAAATAAAAACAAGTTGTGGTGAATTTGAATCCACCAATTTTATTAATTTGAAAAATGAATAGAGTGTGACATGAGAGGGATGGATGGAATACAGAGAATGAATAGAAGAATTCATTGCTAATTGCCGTGATACGTTTCGCTTTGGTATCTCAAATCCAATCAATCCACACACATTTTTCATCCTTATTTAAATATTTACAATTTAGTACTTTTTTGACTGAATAATACTATTAACTATTGATATACACGCATTAGTGGATTTTTTAATTAAGAATTTTCATTTATGTCATTTTTCATTTTAAAATTAATTTTTCAAACATTTCAATTAACTTAACAACTATATAAGCTATAAGCTATAAACTATCGGTTTTCAGATGATTTTATCAAACAAAACTATAATGATATACAAGATAAATATTTGTCATTAATCAAAATTAATATTTTTTATATCTTCCAAATAAAAATAATAATAATTATAAGACACTAATTATAAACTATAAAAATCTTAAAAAATTAAATTTCTTGCATTTCACATACACTAAAACGAATTTTTTATTTTGCAAGGACCAAAATAAAATTTTTTGAATTTTGTAGAGACTACGTTTAAAGTCATTAATTACTCAATTATTAAGAAACTAACATTGTTAGGCATTAGAGACTAAAACGAAAACAAAAACGTTTACAATTTGCAGGGACTCAAACTAAAACAATTATTTTATAGGGATTGAAATCAAATTATTGTATTTTGTAGCGATAATTTAATATTTAAACCAAAAATATATTTATATATACAAATATTGTTAGAACTTATAGTACTTAAGCACTAAGTGTTGAAATTTAGAACATATCGTGTGAATTTAAAAGATGAAGAAGTCTCACATAGAATATATATCACAAATTAATAGTATTGATAAAAAGAATATATGATTTTCCGGGTGTGCTTCGAGGGTACTTAATTTTGTGAAGGGGAGAAAATATACTTAAATCGACAATGACACATGTGTCATTGCCGTTTGGTTGAGCTTAGACTAAATGGTATGTTATTTTTTAATACATGAAAAAATAAATAAAAATTAATATTTATTTTTAATCGTGCATTTTCTCTCTCCGAAATTTTCGACACTTCTTTTTTGTGTGTTTATCGAGTCCTCCACTCTATTTCACTTCTCTTCACCAGTTATTACTTATCCGATTCTTCTTTCAATTTCCTCCGATTTTGAAGGACGTCATCCCGTTTGAAATTTTTCTACAAATAGAGTATTTCACTCAACTTACAAATGACGTCAAAATCAAAATTAGAAAGGAAAAAAAAATCAATTTTTTTGTATCTTTTCTAGTTAGCCCAATTTTTTTTTACGTTTCTTTATAAAAAAATTGACCTTTCAGATTTTCGAATCATCATCATACCATATTTTCAAGTGGTCGTGACCGTAAACATCACATTTAGATGATATAATTCTAGAACGATTTTATATAATGAAGTAAAAAATGGATATAATGTATTTGAATTGTTTTTTTCCTGGAGACGTCGTGTTTGATTGTTTGTCTTGCATATTTTTGGGCAGAGCCACAAAACTTTTTAAATAGAACGACATAGTCCGCGACTCAATCCATTAATATATTTGATAACTGAAAATTATGTTTTAAAACAATTTCTCAAAACTCAAAAACAACACACGCATATATATATTCCATGAATTCCATTTATAAACAAAATAAGTCAAATAAAATGAATATATTTGACCCTAATTGTAAATTAAATATATCAATTTTTATTGACTAATATTTAGTTGTATTTGAGACATGATATATATATATATATATACACGAATTTCTCTTATCATATTTTTAAGAGTTATTTTGAGTTAATTTATTTCAATAAATTTATTGATATCTAATTTAGTTTAAATATCACTCGTGATCTCTTAACTTAATTCAGTTAACGTTTTAATCCTTTATATATTATTTTTTTCCCAATTTGATCATTTATTTTAATTTTAAGTGATAATTTAATCTTTTATATTTTAAAATGTCAACAATATTATCCTTTGTTTTTGTAAAAACTCATCAAAATTTTCAAATAAAACCGATAAAATTTATTATCATTCTCAATATAATGTAATTTCATCAAATTCATAACTTAAATATTTAAATAAATTCATATTTTTATCTCTAACAACATCCAATAAAGAACGAAAATATGAGTTTATTTGAAGATTTGAGTTACGAATTTGATGAAATTTATATTATATTGAATAATATAATTAATTTTATTGGTTTTGTTTGAAAATTTTGATGAATTTTTGTAAAAAAGTGATAACATTGTTGACATTTTAAAACATAAAAGATTAAATTGTCACTTAAAATTAAAATAAATGATTAAATAAAAAAAATTAAAAAATCAAAACACTAACTGAAATTAAGTTAAAGAACTAATATGTGATATTTAACCTATAATTTATATAAAAATAATTTAATCATGGTATCTCTTTCTAAATGAGGATGACACGAATTCGAATTCGCAAATGAGTATGAATCTAATTTGATATCTCAAAATTTACACACTCACCCTTGTACTAAATTCCAAAAGTATCTTTTGATTATAGAAATAAGTTAAATATATATAAATGAATGTCTATATAGGTAGTGCAAAATGTGGTTGATTAAGATGTTTAGTGGGGCATTATGAGTTAAAAAAATATGTTTAATCGAGCGCACTTGGAATTGTGTGAAAAGTGCAAGACAGGTTTCTGTCACCAAATTGTCAATAAATTACTATAAATCATTGAAGGATATTTTTTTAATACAAAACGAAAACTGAAAGAAACCAATAGATAAAAAAATAAGAAGGAATTATAAAAAAAAATTAGTACAACTTTATTTTTAGCATCAATATATACAATGATTGTATGTTTTTCTATGTAAAACCAAATCAATTAATTTCATTAATAATAAATTATTCAGTATATATTGAAACTTTAACAAATAATTGAAAATTTGTTAGAGATATGGACATCTAATAAATTCAACACAAGTTTTTGAAACATATAAATAGGGAAAATATGTCTACAATCATTAATTTATCAACTTTTTTTTTTTTTTTTCTGATTTAGTCTTTTATTTAATTTTAAATAATAATTTGATCTTAAAATATCAACAATATTATTACTTTTTTACAAAAATTGATCAAAATTTTAAAACAAAACTCATAAAATTAATAATCATCTTCAATATAATGCAAATTTCATCAAATTCATAATTTAAATATTTAAATAAACTCATATTTTTATTCTTTATTTTGATGAATTTAACGTTGTTGGAAATGAAAATATGAGTTTATTTAAATATTTAAGTTATGCATTTTATGAATATATAAATTTTCTTGAAATTGATATTGAATTTTATGAGTTTTGTTTGAAGAATTTAATTAATTTTCTAAGTTTTTATAACGAAATGATAACATTGTTGACATTTTATGACATAAATAATTAAAGTATTATTTAAAATTAAGTTAAAAGACCGCATGAATAATTATACCTTAATTATTATATGAGATATCTATAAATTCACATGCTGCATCTTTATCAACCTAATACAAATAATGATTCTCTTTAATAATTTTTTTTCATGTATTTTAAATTTTCTTATTTTTTAATTAGCGAGTAGTAAAAATAACATAATTTTCATGTACCTAATTTCATGTACCTAATTTTCAATACCTTTATGATTTTATTTTATAATGAATGTACATGTACGTCAACATTTGTTTTTTTTGGTTTTTTTAACTCATATACGTGAAAAATGTTATCAAACCATAATAACGTGGACGAGTGACAAATATTATAATTTTTATTTTTTTGTTTTTAAAGAATAATAATATAAAAGCTGACCATCACTTAATTATACTCCTAGATAGTTTCAATTATTAAAACTTTGTTCCCCACACAAAATGTGGAGCCCTGCCGTGACCATATATGCATTGTTCCTTTTATTTTTGGAATATGCTTTGAATATCCCTAAGGTTGATGGGTTTTCTTTTTATAATAAAAAATAAGTTTGATGGATTTTTTATTTTTTATTGAAAAAGTAAGGGAAAAAAAATAAAGCTGATGGGTTTTTTAATATTAACTTACTGCTTAAAGGAATCTCACTTGAAAAATTTATATTTAACGTGGAATTATGAATTGAAGAAAATTTGTATTAATTGGAGTGCAAATATTTTAAAGGGGAAATGTGATTCAAGTAACACCTCCAGTGTCTTTATCATGTTCAAGGTGCCTTGTGTCTTTCTAATATATGAAATAAATAAATTACGTATTAATTGTTGTGTCGTTCTTTTGAAACATATAAAATCATTGTGTTTAAGACATACATTTCTCATGCATTTGTGACAACATCTAATGTTTTGGTTTTAATATGTAAGATGTATTAGTAATGAGTAATAAGCATAAATTTATTTTTTAATATGTGAAACAAATATTTTTGACTAATTTGACCGGTGAAAACGTATCTTATTTGTCTATAGAAGAAAAAATAAAGCATTATATTTTTTAGGTTTAATTGCAGTTTTGACCCTCTTATTTTAACTGAATTGCGAAAGTAATCCTCCATTTTGTTTCTCCCCACTTTTGGTCCCCAAACATAATTTTGGTCCAAAACTTGATGAAATTTCATTTTTTAAAGTCGTATTACACCAATTATGATCATAGATTTCAGGTACAATTGTTGCAAATGAGATCTTGAGGCATGGTGTGACTTGAATAAATACAAAATAAATGAAATTTCATCAAGTTTTTGACCAAATTTATGTTTGAGGGACCAAAACTGGGGAGAAATAAAATAGAGAGGCTACTTTCGCGATTCAACTAAAATAGGGGGACCAAAACTATAATTAAACCTATTTTTTAATAAAATCTAAAATTAATTAAAATAAAAAAAAAATATTGTTAAAGGTTAAATCTTTTATGGTTAAAGTACTTATTATGAACAAATCACAACCATTAATGTATACGAAATTAAAAGGTAGTTATGACTAAAATTAAATTTTATATAGACTAATGATTATTATTGACAAACAATATAAAAATCTTTTACACTATTAGTATATATGTAAATTAAGTCTATAAATATATACAAATTAATTAATTTTGCGATTAAATTTTATCTAACTTTTTAATTCATTTTTATGTATGACAATATATAAAGTCAAACTTGATTATTTAGGAAAATGGTTTATATTAAATAATACATTTCCCTTTTAATCTATAAAATATATTTTTAATTAATTGATCAGTGAACACTTTATCATTTGACTTGCACCTTATTAAGTAATTGGGTGGATTCAGTACAAATGAGATTTATTCACGTAAAAATTGTAGTAATAGAAAAAGAAATATAAAGATCAAATAATAAGTGACTAAGTTGTCTAATAAATTAAGAAAAGGTCCTTATTGCTAGAAAGGAAATAAAATGTGTATCTTTTGTGTTAAGGGTGAAAATTTATGAATAGGATAGATTAATTTGTAATAGTTGAGTGAAATTTTAAGGTACTAATGCCTTTAAATAATGAGGTAAGATTGGACACACATGCATAGAAATTAGGTTGTGGATGATCTTTGGTAGCATTTAAGGTGTAGAGGGTTTTATTTATCTATTTGTAACAAATCTTAGGGATGTGGTAGCCTTCCTTTGATGACTTGATAACCCTCACTGCTTTCTTATTCTCTCTTCCATTTCTTACATTTCAAGACTATTGAAACATTTGGAAAGAAGAAGCAATGTGGTTGCATCAAAATATCACAGCAAAGTTTACTTTATGTGTAGTGATCTTTACTCTATATTTGTAAGCATCCTTTTTATTATTTGAATTTTAATTCAGTTTGTAAAATGGGTTCTTTCTACATTTTTTATTTGTTATCTTACTTTTTTAAGCTCAACACAACCTAAACATTTTTAGTTAGAGTTTTATGCTTTTGTAAGGATTTTATGGTGAAAAACAGGTTATGGATATGTTTTAGTATCTTTAATTAAGTTGATATTTCTATTTATATATTTTAAGTTGGGTTGACCATCTTACCTTGAATGTGAGCTCACTAATATTGAAAAAGTTAGAAAACACAAGAAAATAGGAGAGCGGTTGAATTGTGTTTTGTCATTTTTAAAAGATATTTCGATCGTCTTATATAAAATTGTTCTTTATCAAAATATTCAATTTAATTTCATGAAACAAGTTTAGTCAAAATAGGTTGAATCATAAAGAACTAAGATGGAAGACATAAAGAGAGATAAAAGGAAGACATGTATTTTTATACTAGTTCACAATAAACTATTGCTACATTTAGTCATCCCCCTTATAGAGAGATTTTAATACATTTGATGACTTAATTCATTATTTTAATTAATAGCTTACAAGCATTTTTTACGCTTTGCGTATTTTCTCTAGCCTCTCCAGGTTGTCATCGTCAAAACCTTCTTCAACTTTTTGCCAACCTACTATTGAGGTTCATGAGTGTTATCTTTTCAGGTACTGTGGAAAGTTGTTGCCACTGTCAGGATGATTCACATTAATTCTAGTTTGTGTCCGAATTGAAATGATGTTACATATCAAATTCTATATTATTAGTTCAAGTGTGCGAAAACAATTTACATCAATTTTAATAACTATCTATTGAAAGAACTTTCATTCATACTTTTTTTTTTGGATGTGTTATTGGCTTTTTTAGAATTTATTATTAACAAATTGTCTTTTTCATTCTCTCTCTCTCTCTTATATCTTTCTCTTCTCTCTCTCTCTCTCTCTCTCTCTCTCTCTATATATATATATATATATATATATATATATATATATATATATATATATATATCACATACACGTACCATTTATGGACTAATCTAGTTCTTCTTAAATAGAAATAAGAATTGTCCAATGAGAATATTAGCATTGGAGATCTTCAATCACCATTTAAGGTAGATTGGTCTTTAATATATATATATCTTGATGAATAATTCTGTGTATCTTGGTATGAAGACGGAGAAGCAAAGGATACGAAGATCAGATCATGTTTTAAATACTTTCAAAAAAGTAATAGATTCAGGATGTTTATCAGATGATGTGCAAAAGCTTGTCTTCTTCGGAGCGTTAATCTTCATTAGAACGTTTACTTCTTTCATAACATATATCATTAATCAGAGTCAGACGATCATATACTCTATGTGATGATGTGATTATCAGAGTCATACAATCACTTGCTTGTCAAACTTATAAGAGGCAGACGAACAAAGCATACTTGCATTCATCAGAGGCAATTGAAATATTACATATCATGTATTTTTATAGCCACCAGACCTAGAACTTCGCTTGCATCATCAGAGTCAATCCAAAACATAGTGGTTCTCGCATTGCTCGCATCACTAGAGGCACGTGTTAGAGCACTTTCACCAGAGTCAGACACAACTTTAACATCTTTAGAGTTACTGATCGATTTGTTTAGTAAATTCTCTTTTCCTTGTTCATCAGAGGATCTAACTTATATAAAAAACGTATACTTATAACGCTTTGACTTGAACTATATAATGCAATACTTTCTTTTTGCTATGTTACAACTTACTTTATTAATAGACTTTATTATTTTTTTATTAGGTGATATTGTTCTCTGTGTTTAAAAACACTTAAATTATTATCTCTAATTTACTTGTAATTTATAATTTCTTAAAATAAATAATTATTAATATAAATCTTGTCTTCTAATTTAATTTATATAATTAAGGAATAATTTGTTAATGTCCATAATTAATGTCATTGCTATATTTTCTTTTGTATTAATTAATTAATTAATTTATATAGCTACCTCGGTAATTATGTTTCAAAGAATATAGGTATGTTGTTTTGTTCTCTCGAGGAAGCATTAAAACATTGTCATAATCATAACTCGCCTCATAAATAATAGAAGACTGCAAAAAAATTTAACATAAATTGAAGATTGCAATTTAGATGAGTGAAAGCAACAATGCACCGTTTCACTTTTGCTGATATATTTTTTTTTCAAGAGATATTGGTTATTGAAAAGCAAGGTTGTTTTTATAGTGAGTGACTACTTTTTCACTGTTTTTACTTTTGGAGGTTTTTCTTAGTTCATCCACATCGTTGCTTTTTTTTTTTTTTAAAGAATTTCCAAATTCTTTTCTCTACTTTTTTTTTTTGAAAAAATTACTGAATAACTGATTCAAAATTGATTTAAATTAAAAGTATATTTAAAATATTAAATTAGTTTATAATTGTAAAACTGTTTCAATAATTATATGTGATCGAATGTTTTTCTTAACTTATTATTTTTAATGTACAAAAATATAATAATTTAAAAGAATATATATTCAAACCCATTTTTTCTATCCTCAGCATGGGTTCATGCACTATGAGAATTTATTGCATAAATTAAAAAAAAAATATCTTATATGTATATATTAATAATTAGACTCCGTGCAAAACATATTAATATTGTTGATTAGTGATAAATATTTATTTTATTTTTAATTTATATAATTAATAAATTATAATTAATATATTATATTAAATTTTTTTTTTTTATAATTTATAACTAACTGAATATATATATATATATATATATATATTCATTATATAATTAAAACTATTATTTGGGACGAAGAATTTATAGATTTTTCACATTTTTTTAAGTTCCGTAAAATCATAAAAATAGCAAGTAAAACCTACTAAAAACACACTAATAGTAATAACAATAGCATATTACGAATTTTATTAATGAATTTGCATGCTGATATTTTACTTAGGTTAGACTTAATCATTCAAAATACTAAATTATTTTTTCTTTTAATATAAAGAAATAAGATAGTAAAATAAACTAACGATAAATAAGTAAAAGAAACAATATGACAATTGAACTAAAAGAAACATAACAACAAAATGAAAATAATTTGAAAAGAAAGGTCTAAGATCTGACCAACTCATTCCAATTTGCTTTTTTTTTTTTTAGTAAAATAAAATAGAAAAAATAACTAACTCACAAATTTATTATAACTTTAATCTAAAACTTAGGTTTTAGCTTCAAGAATTGTTTTTGTAATTTAAAGTTTATTATTCAACTTAATTTTATATAAATATATAAAGAATAAATCATATTATATTCAACATATTTTTAGCATTAGTGAAAAAAAAAATCAAAATTAATTTTATAAAATTAATTCATTTAAAATTAAACTTGATGTCAATAAAAGTTTTTAGTTACTAATTTTTATTCTTAAACTTATTGTTCAACTAATTTTTACCCATACACGTTTCAATGTAGATAATTTTACATTCAAATTATTTTTAATTAACATTAAATTTATAAAATTAATTCATTGAAAAATAATTTTTATCACCCAACAACCAAATGCATAAATATTTGATAACAAGAAAAATAACATTTTAAATCCTTGTTAAAATAAATGTCCATACGAAGCGTTTATTATAGATTTGAATCTCCTATATGAGGTGTATGATACAATAACTTTGGCAAATACTAGATCTAATAAGAGAAAATTCCTCTTTTAAAATCTAAAAGTTTAAATAGCTGTTGTAAGAGAGATCCTTACACGTTGGATCATAGCAATGATGTTGTGTGGAAGATATACATTGAAAAAGAAGAATAGTGATTAAGGAAGAAGTGTACGAATTGTCCTTGTTGTGTTGTGAGCTACAATATTTGCCACGTAAATTATAACCTTTAAATAACCATGCTGCCAAATCCCATGGGAAAGGCATATCCTAATCCCATAGATATTGAATATCCAAATGCATGTTTTCATTTTTAATTTTAAATATCATTGTTTAATGGTTTTTTCTTGTCCACTTAAATTAACTAGCTACAAATTTGTTTGGACCTACACATGTGCACCAACTTAATACTCATCTAGACATGTCACATCATTATGCCATGTTTTCAAGTTGTTGGAGGATTTTATATAGAAATTTGAAAGATTAATTTATATTTTTAAATTTATTTAGTATTTTATATAAATTGATGGAATAATATTATATTATATGTTTATTTAATATATTATTTTTTTATTTTGTAAAAGTATTAAAATATAAACTTTGTATTTAAATTTTATTTTCTTCTTAAATCTAAAACTCACAAACAAAAACTTGAATTTTCTAATGCATAGGTGCATCATGTAACAGTTATAACGAATATTCAATTAAAAGAAAATTTGTTTTGATGAAATGATCTTCATAACTTTTATATGGTATAGTTATTGTAGAAGATTTATACACTACTTCATTGAAGAGAAAAATCAATGCTGAAATTAAATCTATTATATCCGGAGCTAAAATAAAAAAAAATAATATATAAATGCATTTTTGTATGTGTTTTATAAATATCACAATTTTTTTAAATTTATAATTTTCTCCTGTATATTTTTTGGGATAAAATATTGAAAATCCTCCTTAAACAAAAGTTGACCGGATAATTTAAATGGGCTAAGTTTGAAAAATGAAAATCACCTTCATTTCTCTCTATTTCATTTTATTCACTCATTTTAAACAATCCTATTTTATCTTGATTATAAAAATAATTGTCACCAAAAGTAGACAATTTGAAAATCAAACAATCCACTTTTGTATGCAAAAATGAGGATATTTGGACTATGGTCCATAATAATTTGGTAGACACGTTCCTCTCACATGTACAATAACCCATTCTCACGTTCCTTTGTTGTACATGCCACATCATTAAATAATTATTTTTTTGAGTAAATCACTATATTTGTCCTTTAATGTGTAATCGGTTCTAAAATACGTATCTGACTCTATTAATATTTTAAAACAATTTATATTTTTTTCAAATGTTTCTCAATTAAATTATTTTATTAATTTATATAATTTGATGATATTAATTATATTTATTTAATAAGTTAACCACCATTTATTGTCAAAATAGTCCTTATCCTTATCTTAATTCTATTAAAATAGTTTATATGTAAATCAATATCACTAGATCAATTAACGTGATAAGTTACTATTACTAAGACTAAAAATTATTTCGATCAATCAAAAAAATATATTTTTAACCAAAAAATTACACATATCTAACCGTGCACAAAGAAAAATAAAAAAAATCATTAAATGTACCCAACAATTTTAACACAAAAATCAGGGTATTTTCATAGATTTATGTTAGGTGTAGGGGTACACTTAACAATTTTCGAAAATATAGTACACATGGGAGACAAGGCTGACACAATGAAGAGGCCCATTTTCATGATGTGTTCAACCACATGGGCTGGGCCCATTCCAAAACATGCTACTTGCTAATAAATAGGCCATACACAATTATCACAGAGTCTATATAATTATTATTCGACAAACAAAAGTATATAAATATATATTTTATTTTTGTTTAATAATAAATTAAAGTTAAAGACGTGGATTACCACCACATACAATCTGATTTATACCGAACACATTGTTTGATTCATCACACATCTCGTATGTGAAAAATTTAAATTATAAAAATAAACATTATAATTAATACAATCTTTAATAATATAACCAACATACGTAGATAATTAGTCACATTCAGATTTAAAGCATTTGATTTTGCTATAAGATTTATGAAATATATATTTTTTGTAAATTTAAAACTATTTTCCATAACTAGAGCTGTACTACATTCGAATCTGATAATTAAATGACTTATCAACAATTAGCAACAACAATTACACCATCAATATCTCTCATTATAACACTGATACTTCATTTATTTGACATGTTGTAAAAACATTAAGATTATAGCAACCAATAAGAAGGGTGTCAAACAAATATCAAATATAGGCAAATTGAGGTCTTCAGTTAATGTCTCCAACAATATTGCATTAGCACTCTTAAAATTAACAATAGATCTTTGTGTCTTTTGAACAATGATAGTCACGTCATCATCAATTCCCTTAAAATATTTTTATTTCTAGCGCACCATATTTTATAACAAAATGATGACACAAATACAATAACATTCTCATTTGCATCAATTACATTTCTTTCCAACCACTTGAAATGATACCTATCTGGAACCATGTAAATTAAATATCAAGACCACAAGATTTATTCTGACAAGTGAATCTTTATAAAGAGATGTGAAATTATTTTATTATATTATCCACACAAAACATACAATAGACTACAACTAATTTCTTTTTTAAAAAGATAATTTTTTATGAGCATCTTTGTATGTAGAGTTCTCTAAACAAAATAGGTGAATTTTGAAATAATTTTTAATTTTTCACAGCCTTTTCAACAATTAGTAATTAATATCTTGTAATGAGTTATTGGAAGCAAATACTTGCGCCTTGTCTTTAAGAAACAATATAAACTCTTTATAGAAAAAATAGCATACAGTAAAACACCTCTGTATAAAATCATCTTGTGGCAAAGAGTAAGAAAGTATCATTTGAAAAGTTTGTTTAATTAATTAAAGGTGGATACTCTCTAACTAGTTTAAATTTAAGGAGTAATTTAATGAACGATTTCAATTTATATGTAAGATCCATTTTGATGCAATGTAAGGGTGGGGATGATATCCTGTATCCGCAAATAAAATATCTAAATATTTTGATTTGGTTAGAAACCAATTCCATTTTATTTTTAAGAATTATTTTGGTTATCCAATAGTTAAGAATCGATTATTAACTAATAACCATAATAGGGTAAATATTATATTTACATAGAATACTATTTTTTATTTTATTTTAATATACTACTGTTATTATTTATTTAAAATAAATATTTGCTTTTTAATTTATGAATAACAATATTAAAATTGTAATTTATTTATTATTAATTTAATAATAGTGGTGGTTGGAAGTTGTCTCGGAAACTTTGCCACTCACTACTATGACGGTTAACAGAAATAAATTGTTTTATTTAAATTATTGTTTTTATTTTTTAAAAATATTTATTTTAATATGACTTATTTTTAAAATAAGTAAAATATTTATGTTAAAATAATTAAAAAATCACAAAATATAATTTTTTAAAATAATAAAATAAAATTAACTTCAAACGGTGAAAAATTAGCTAAAATCTAGCTAGTATATATTCAATTAGTAATTTTAACGTTGTCTAACTGTATAGATTTTAAGACATTGATATTTTAAATATTTTATTTTTACTGCATTTGTAACATTTATTTATTCTATACTATTAAATTGGATATTGTTAATTTATTAGAAAATTTATTTTTTCAATTTTAACGGTAAATATATTATAACAATTTGAACAAATAAATATACCTTTTACTCATATATATATATATATATATATATATATATATATATTAATTCTTTTATTTATAGTTATTATGTCTTGTGAGGATTAAAGTGGGAGCTATTAAATTTGTTAATTTATGCAAATGAAGTTATATATACGACAAAACTTGTAATAATTTATAAGTTATATCTTTGATTAAATCAACAACTCTGACAGAAATTTCCTACCACCCAAATCTTCAAACACGCAACTCAATTTGCTATTTAATAATTAACATGCTCAATATTTTTGACTAACGTTTCTTTGAATTAATGTGAGACTATGAAATAGCTTAATGGCTCTCTTGTCTCCATATAAAATGTGTTTGATTCTTGTGGTAAATCATAATTGATCATGATGATTTTGGTTTAAATTGAATTAAACTCATAGGGGTTTATATTAAATTCAAATGATACAAAAGTAAGTTAAAAATCAATTTGAGAATAAATTTTTAAATTCATCTATAAGGCAAAAGCTATGAATTATTCCGATTTGAAGTTGTAATTGGTTTTGGGATTAGAATTGTTTTCTTACCTTCATGAAAGTTAAAATCCTTCTTGTCTAGGTCAATTTCCGTTGAGGCAAAGCCCTTGTATTATTTTAAAAGTTATAAATAAGTTTTATTATATTTAATACATAATTTATTAAAATTATGAATTTAATTGATATGTATTATCGATGTAAAAATTTAAATATCAATTGTGTTTTAACTGACAGTATAATTAAAAAAAATTAATAATGTATATAAATTAAATTCTTAAATTATTATATAATAAATATAATTTAAATCCTTAAATTATTATATAAGTTTATTTTAGAACACAAGGTTTCAGCATATCATCATTGTTCAAACGGTTTCTCTTTGGAAATAATTGATGATAATATTTCAATTGATTGTTACATATTTTAGTTGATTAATTAATTACACTAACTAGTTATTTTATATTAGTTAGTTGTTTATTTAATTGATTATATAAGTGTTTGTAATTTTGATGTATTAACTCTCTCAATTATCAATATCATTCAATTTATTTTTCTTCATTTTTCTTTTATAAATGACTTAAGTCAGGAATTGTAATGATATCAGAGTACTAATTATTCTGCTATTTTTCTTTCTCAAAATTTTTTGGAGAAAATTTTCATAGAAACTTAATTAATTTTTTTTTCATTTGATTATTGAACAATTTGTTCATTTTCCTCTCTTTTCTCTATTCAAAACTAGTTATTTCTTCTTATTTTTTTATTTTCTTTTCTTTCCCTCTCAAATTTTAAGTTAGAATTATCTCATATTCATGATGATAATAAAAAAATATAAAAAATAAATATTAAGGGCAACATGTTTACCAACAAAATTTTACCAAGATCTAAAACATCTTCGATGTTTTAATATCAACTTTGTTTCAATATCAACAACTTTCGTTACTTATGAAAAAGATAAAATAAAATGCATTATTCAAATTCTCTTCATCATCAAACTCAAGAATATATATTATCAAAACATGGTTGAATATTTTTCAAAAACACCAACAATATTTGGTGACAAAATTATTTCTTTTCAACCAAATTGATATTGTAAAAAATGCAAGCAAAACTCTTGTATGAAAGTGTAGATTCTAGAATTTAACACTTATCAACAACAACCAAAAAACGTAAGATTGTTCTAGTTTCTATACAAAAAATGCAACTTTCATCATCGACTCATCGATACCTTTCATGAATTAGGAAAAAGATGAAGTGATGTGCATTTGTTGAAATTTTTTCAAGAACACCAACAACATTTTGTGACAAAATTATTTATTTTTAGCAAAATTGACATTAAAAAATTGCAAGCAAGGAACTGCATGAAAGTGTAGACTCTAGATTCAATGCTTACAAAAAAGAAAAAGCAAGATTGTTCTTATTTGTAGAAAAAAAAATATAATTCGATTCTCAATTAGAAGTCCAAGTTAATTACCAAAAAGTTGTGCATCAGATTTCGTTCACAAGAAAAAAGACAAGAGAGGATCATACTTGTAAGTGTAGATTTGATTCAACACCTATTCTAAAAAAAAAAAAAAGAAACAACGTTGGATTAAAATCTTTTTTGTTTTTATTTTAAGAGAAGAATAAATCTTTTAAAAAAAAACACTTTAGTTGGTGCATATCTAGGGTTCGAAAATCTTTTAACTAGTGTATTTTTTACATCTAAAAAACTTAACCAATTTATTTATGATATTTCAAAAAAATTTAGCTGATATATTTCGACATTTCATATTATATATATTCAATATCTTTTTTGACATTTTTGCTTAATATTTTCCAAACTCGAAGAGTAATAAACACATTCCAAATTAAGAGGATATTAATTATCTTAATTTGTTAATTAATTACATTAATTAATTATTATACACTAATTAGTAGTTTATCTAATTGACCGTATAACTATTTGTAACTCTTAATATATTAATCATCTCAATTATTAATATAATTCAATTTTCTTTTATAATTTTTTTTATCAATGACTTAAATATCATCGTCTATTGAATAATTGCAAGTTTTAAAATGTGAGACCTTTGACTTTTAATTCAATCAATTTCATTGACGTTATAATTTTTCATTGATTTCTTTTACACGTTAGAGTTTAACGGGCTTGAGTTTTCTTCCATTCTTTTTATATGCTTGAATATATATTGCCTATCACACAAGATTTGATGATGGTCTCATACTATTTTTGTAAAAAATAATTCTCCTTGTGCGTCTCTTGTAATTTTTGTTGTTTTTTATAAATCAGTTTTAATTAAAAAATCTTTTCAATCCCAAAGAATTTTGTCTAAAATAAATAAATACTTAAGAATAATAGTGATAATTGTGATTGTTCCTAATTTGTAGAAATAGTGGACAGCATCTATGACTTGCAAAATTAGTGGATAACATTTTCCCACAAAACCATAATACATATCTAATTCCCTTTTGAGTTCATATCATATTATATACATGGTTCGTGTTTAACAATATTCATTACCTAATTTCTTTTATGGACCGTGTCATTGTGGACCATAATGTACTGTGGTCAACGATACACACTAATTAATAACTAAAGATTGAGACATATGTGAAAAAAGGGGGACAGATATATCAAAACATTGAAGAGTAAAAAAAAAAAATATTAAACATTGTAGAGAACTTATATGGTTAGTATTTTCTCGTCAAAATTATAATGGTTAGTATTTTATTTTTTGAAGAAGACTAATTGTCTAAGTTGCATGACAAAATTAATTAAATTTAAAAATAGCAATAACAAATGAAACTCAATAGCACTGTAAATAAACATTGATTACATGCTAGTGCTAAGATGGATAGCCACTATGAGTGGTTCACCATATATTTTAGTCTTTACATATAATATTATTATTTTAATAACTAGTCTAGTAGTAGTTTCTTTTTATATAATATCGCAATTGCTCAAACAAGTGTTATTATATATATAAAGTGTTGATTTATAAAATTAAATATAATGGTTATTCATTATTTATATTTATTTTAAAATATTTAATAAATGCTCATTATATTAAGACCCGTCAAAGCTATAAATATTTCCGGCAAGACTAGACAAGACAACAATTTATGCCTCTAAAATTTTCAATGATAATAATAGTGTTTTCACATAAAATATAGTATTTGGGAAGATTAAATGTGATAAAATATATAAAATAAAATCGATTTTCTTGTTTCCCACGTCTTACTATTAATAATTGATAATGACACTAGAATAAGTTCTTATGTCATGTACAATAGATGGAGTCAAAAATGCAGCCATAATTTTAAAAGGTGGTAGGATCCACAAAAACCGTTTTTTCTTCTTCTTTGAGCCTTAACCCATATTTAATCTTTGAAGTCAAACATCAATATGGTGTTATAGGGTTTGTAAAATGGGTTCAATAAAAATATTAAATATATTAATTTTCAGTGAGTTAGTCCTTAAAAAAAAAAAAAACTAGTCAATTAAAATTCAATATAATCCAAGAGTCACACTTACATAATAAAATTAAAATTCTAGTTTATTGAATTATATTGACAAAATATGTTCATAGACGTAGATAAAATAACTGAATTATACTATTACTCTATTTTTTCAACAGATTAAATTGGATGAACCATTTTGAGTGGTAGGTCTAAAAGTTCAATTTGTCCAACTTAAAATAATTGATTAAAGAGATTAGTCTGACGGATCCAACCCATTTTATCAGTCTTGTGTTTTTTTAGATAGATTTTTATCACCCCTATGTAGATTATTTGCATAATACAACAGCAGCATATACCATTAAATTTAGTAAAGTAATTTATCTTTCTAGATCTATATGTAGTTAGAGGTGTTGTACTAAACATATAATTAAATTCCTTAATTATATAATCAAGAGTTCCATTTTAGGCCGGCATGTACTCAAAAAAATGATATAAAGAATGTCAACATTTTAGAATTTGTCTTAAATTATAAGTCAAACTCAACAAAACTACGTGTATGTGTGTTTATATTTGGTTCAACATGTGGCAACTTCCATTCATTGACTATGTTGTATCCTCATCGCATCAATTTATTGCTTCTTCACTTCTCTATTTATCATCTTAACTAGCGTTGACTTTTTCTAATTTGAAGACATTTTTCATTCACATTTATTTCACACCCTTTTATTCATTCTGTGTTTTTTTTCCCTTCATATGTGTTGTTGGATAACAAAGAAAGAAGAAAAGAAAAAAAACACTTCAATTCATAATGGGAAACTTATGCATAAAACCAGTTGCTAATGTGTCTTCAACAAGTTTTGGTTAGTTTTTTTGGCTATTCTTTTTTACATCACTTGTTTCCTCTTTGGTGACACTATATATGTTTTTATGTGCTTTTTGTTTTCTTTGGTTTGTTTTTGTTCCCTTTAACTTAATTTACTATTAAGACCAATAACATTAAAGTGAATTCTTCCATAATTTTCTCTTTGGTTTCCACTTAATTAGAAGAATAAGGTGATGTTAATATAAAACTTGTATGGCCACACTTTTTTTTTTTTACTTTTTTTGCTTATTGTTTCAAAATCCTTGGTTGATGAAAAATGAAGATTCTAAGGCTTCTTTTCCCTGATTCAAGTTCTAAATAATTATGAATAGTTATGCCAAATTTGGTATTAAAGATAATTGTGATGAAGATTAACTATCATTCTTAATGAACTTATTTTAGTGACTGTTTTGAATTAACTAACATTTCATCTTCTCTCAGGAAGTACGAAGACTCAGAGCAAAACAAAACAGACTTCATCAAATTCTCCTACACGAAAAACCGTTTCGAAAACTTCACCATCAAATGTTGACAAATCCATTGCCAATGATGTTAAGTCCTTCACTTTCAATGATCTAAAAGAGGCCACTCGGAACTTTCGACATGAAAATTTAATCGGCGAAGGAGGGTTCGGATTCGTCTACAAAGGTTGGATAGATGAGAACACAGGTGCTCCTACAAAACCAGGAAATGGAATTGTAGTGGCAATTAAGAAGCTTAAACCAGAAAGTTTTCAAGGCCACAAGGAATGGCTTGTATGTAGCAGCATAAACTCTTGTATCAAAATTTTTGATTAGTATTGGTATTGTTAGTTTTCGGCTGATTTTTCGATCGATTACGTTCGCAGGCCGAAGTTAATTATCTAGGCCAACTTCACCATGAAAATTTGGTGAAGCTTATTGGTTATTGTTCAGAAGGTAAAAACAGGCTTCTGGTTTATGAGTTTATGCAGAAAGGAAGTTTGGAAAATCACTTATTCAGAAGTAAGTTTTACATTCACTCTCAACATAGTTACTTGAATAACAAGCTACTAAGTTTAACAACATTTTGTTTTTCTGCCAAATTGAGACATGATTTCTTTTCATATTTCATTAAACTTTGTTTTTTTTTTTTCATTTATGCAGAAGGTGTTCAACCGATTTCTTGGATTACAAGGATCAATATTGCGATCGGCGTTGCACGAGGACTAGCATTCTTACATTCTCTTGATGCAAATGTTATTTATCGCGATTTAAAGGCTTCCAACATCTTACTCGATTCGGTATGTTACATTGAAAAACTTGGCTTCTGTTTTACATATAAGTCTATGCATTCTTAAAGACTAGTTCTGAAATTTATGCAGGATTTCAGTCCAAATCTTTCGGATTTCGGCTTGGCTAGAGATGGTCCGACCGGAGATAACACTCATGTTTCAACTAGAATTATCGGAACTCATGGCTATGCCGCCCCCGAGTATGTAGCTACAGGTATATAGCATAAACGTTTATCATATATATATAAGCTATAACACCGAGGTCCTAAATAGTTATCATTTGCCTACTAAACAAACAGGTCATTTAACAGCGAGGAGTGACGTATACAGCTTTGGTGTCGTCCTGTTAGAGTTACTAACAGGACGGCGTGTAGTTGAAGAGGATAGACCCGGATATTCGGACGAAACACTGGTGGATTGGGCAATGCCTTTTCTTAGTGACAGCAGAAGAATATTGAGAATCATGGATACTAAGTTGGGTGGTCAATACTCAAAGAAAGGAGCACAAGCTGCAGCTGCACTTGTTCTACAATGTCTTAATAATGATCCTAAACATAGACCTACTATGGTGAATGTTCTAGCTACATTGGAAGCACTAATTTCTTCAAGTTCATTCCCAAGGACCCCAAAAAATGATAACCATGCAACTAGGCATTCTAGTCATCATTCACATAAGTCAATTACTAGAAAACATTGAGGTGTGTTTCTCCATCAGGACTAGTGCTTTGTTTGATTATGTAGCCAATGATCAATTTTCATGTTATTATTGAAAAGCATCATTATGCTTATGCAGCACCATTCCTGGCTTAGGCAGCTATGGAAAAACTTAGACTTGTAATTTTTAGACCATTATATTCAATTCAATTATAGATAGAGTCACATCAATTTTTTTAATAAAATTTTACTCCTTTATACTTTTCTTTTTAAGGTTATTATTATTATTTATTTTTATAATAAAAAGTTTAGATGAATTGAGTTCTGGAAACTCATTAAGGTCATAGCAGACTTCAAAGTTCAAAGAACACTGACATAGTATTTACAAATCACCCAACAAAGAAGTCTTTGTACCTAAGTGTATAATAATTTATAAGATAAAGGTATAATTAGAAATAAAAAGTTAATGTTGCATTGAAATTTAAAAATCACAAATCAATTTATACTAATTTATTTTTCTTCTAAAAAATGGATAACTAAAAAGAATGGAGGGTGTAAAAGCAATATAACCAACCCTTCGAGACATTTGTCGCATTCCTTTCATTATTTTAACCTAATCTTTTTTTAATTCAAATTGAGTTTAGTACAAAGACTTCAAAATCACATTATTCTCCATTTTTACAATTAGGACTTAAATTGCTCTATGTTAACATTTGGTATGTAAGAACGAACATGATACATAATACCTAATGCATTTTAAAAATGAAGCTAGTGCTAAGGCCCATAACCAATTAGACTGTCCAATGCATCGTTATAGGAGACACATATATTGGTATCGTCAGAATTGTGATCAAATATTTATTTGTGAAGCCAATTTTCATCGATTATTTTATATTTAAAAAAAGTAATTTTTATTTTATATTTAAAAAAAATAATTTTTATAATAATTTATTTAAAATAATAGAAGTTATTTTAGAATTATTTGTTACAGATTTAAAAAAAATAATTAATTTTAACGTTCACTAATTTAGATATTCATTATTAGATATTTTAAAAATAATTTTTATAAATAATTTCTCAAAATAATTTTTCATTTTAATTATTTTTTTAAATTTCACTATAGTTATAGCAAATAGATGAAGTTTTTAAAATGATATTTTGAGATAAACTATTTAAACGAATTTTTTATTTGATGTTTTATTTTGAAAATTATTTTCTTAAAATGTTATAACAAAACAAATAATGACAAAATTTATTTTAAGAAAAATCATAAATAGAGAGGTCTTTAATTGCTTAACTCATTTAATCTATTTTAACCAATTCTAAATTGATGTAAAAAAAAAACAGTTCTAAGTTTATTATAATCAACTAACTAGGATTACCTAATTAATTAATTCTCTCGCAAATAAAAAATAGGATTAGTAAATATTATCAATATTTATAGAGACACAACCACCAATGATTTTTTTAATTTATTTTATAAAAATCACCAATGATATTTCAAGTCAATACATAACACAAACACATAACAAAATAGAATAAAGCATATGAAAAAAATTTAAACATAAGATATATAAATGTAGTTGGAGGGAGACAAATATAAATTCTTTTTAAAATGTTCAATAAACTCTAATATCTTTCTACTTTAAATTGATATACTATCTTCATATCTTAAATTTTCATTATAAAAAAATTATAAGATATGGACAATTAATCTATAATAAAATATAAACTAGTTTGTTTCATCACCCACATTATTTGGTGCATCATTCAAATCAAAATCTAGAATATTTCTTGATACCGATCGACTTGATTCCCCAATCTCATCTTGAGGCCTATTACTATTTTTCTCTGAACCATGTTGATAGCAATCTTTTTCCATCAAAATATTGTCTTTAGATGTTGAACATGGATTCTTGAATTTCACCAACAACTTCATTCTTTTGCTATTGTTGTCGTTGATTTCACCAATGTTGTCACCAATAAGACCACTAGTACTAGGTAGCACTTTTTTGTCCTTAGCCTCATTATCCAAATTCTGATTGAGGTTGTTATGCAAACGTGTATCTCTAGACATATACATTAGTATGTGAGAGGCGTTAACAACTTCTTTGCAACGAATATCTTTTCTTCCTCTTTTATCGGTTTTAAACGATTTTGGCGGCCAAGAATTTGATTCATCATCAATACCAAATTCTTTTGATTGAGAAATAATACATTGATCATGATCATCATAATAATCAATATTATAATTATCCTTATTAGGGTGAATACCCCTCCATTCCCTATTAGGATGAGATCTCATGTGACCATATAGGGCTTTTTTGGATGGAAAATTCTTCTTACAAACATGACATATTTTATTTCCATCATCACAAGAAGACTTACCATTATCCTTTATTTTAATATTAATATTAGCATCATCCTCTTTCTCTTTCTCTTTCTTTAGAGCTTGAAGATGAAATCTTTTGTGACCCCCTAATGCTTTTCCGGAGCTAAAAGTTTTGTCACAAAACTCACACTTGTGAAGTATTGAACTTGTTGGTTTTTCACTTGGTGAACCTTCATCATCATGACCCTTTGGTTCAACATAAACTTTACTAGAGTCGTGAGAAGTTGATGCTAAACTTTTATTTTTCTCTATGGCTTTCATGGAATTTCTCCTAGTATACTTTTTTTTTTTGTAAAGAAAAGAGTAAAACAAAAAAAGAATAATTAAAATTTTGTGATACATTTAATTAATAAAGGAATGTGAATAGTATGTACATACCTTATGTAATTCATTGTCGAGCTTATTCTTTTGATCATTGCAATCCATTGAAGTGAAAAGGTGTGTAGTGTATAGAGGGAGTTGAACTGTTGAAGGGTGAGGAGATACAAAAAAGGAGATAATAATAATAAAAGACAAAGGAAGTTGAAAGGGAGGGACGTATTAATCTCAAGAAATAATAATGAGGCCTCTTAATTTGATTTTTTTTGTTGGTATAACTTAATTTGATTCTTTATTGAGTTAAAAATTGATTCTTTATTTTTTTAGGTACGATACAAAATTGATTCTTTATTTATGTAAAATATCAATAAAATAACTTCCTTCCACATTTCATGCATAATTGTTTGTTAATAAAATTGATTGATTTGTTTTTGTTTCATGCTAAAAATACGAAAAATATTTTTGTGAAAGAAAAATTTATAAAAAGATTACAATTGGATTCTCTAACGATTTTCCTCAATCATAGTTGTTTTTTGAGAGCATTCCTAAATCCTAGTCTAAAACTAGTTACAAATTGTGTATCTACCTACATCTACATTATATAAAATCTAACATGAAATTCAAAATGTTATTATTGGGAGAGAATATTTATTTAGTTACATATTGATTAGTGATTGATGATGAGCTTGAGTACTGAAATTTCGAATTAGTGTTTGAAATTGAAAAACAATTTTAATATAAGGCAGCATATTAATTAATTATTAGGGTATGAGACGTTTATTATGCTGAAGAAGAATTGTAGCTTATTCCCCTTAGTGAACACTAACCTTCTTCTAACTAATCCCTGATCAAACTCTAACTATTTTAACGAATGAAATACTAAAATTTTCAAGTTATTGGGTGAGATGTTTCGTTTTCAATAAACTCGTTTAGAACTAGCTTTTAATAGATAATTGGTTTCCTTAAATTAGACGAAAATGTCATATTTAATAATGGACCGAAAAATATTGTATGAGTTCAACTTTATTAGGCATATTAGATCGGCTTATTTAAATAAATATAAATAATATTTTTATTACTACTATATAATTATTATGGAAAATTTCATTTACCTCTCCCTATGTCTCCTTAAATGACACTCACGCCTCACTTAGTTTTCAAAATGCACTTACTTCCTTTGTACTCACTAAAAGAATTGTGCACTAGCATTTTTTTTTTCTGTTACACTTACAATTCTACTTGTCATTTATCAAAAACCACTATAATACACACTTGAATTATGTCACTAATAACATAATCATATTTTTTAAAATTGCAAATACTAGATGAAATGAATGGTTGTACCTCTACAAATTTAAAGCGAAAACACTAATTATGCCATATAGTAAATGACATGAATAGATCTAATTGTGACAAAAAAAAATGTTTGATACAATTTTTTTAGTGAGTATAGGGGAGATAAGTGTTCTTTCAAAACAAAAGGGGGGTGTAAGTGTTATTTAAATAGAACTTAGGGGAGGTCAATGCAATTTTTCTAATTATTATATTAAATTTTGATATTTTTGTTATATATTAAACTTTTAGTAATTTAAACATATAAAGTTAGATTCTTTAAAATGTTATGTTAAATATCAAAATATAACCAATTTTTTTATTAACATATTAACTCATTGGTATATTTAAAAATATATATAATTATTTATTCAAATATACTAGATTCAAATAGGCTTTTAAGTAGACTAATAGATCATACTAGGCTTCCATCAAGGCCAGACTTAAACTTTAAATTTTTTGACATATTAGAATCAAGACTTGAAAAGTCTAGTTTGGCCTAAAGTATTCTCATCCTTATTTGTAGCTCATTTAATATGAAAGTTTTTTTTTTTCTTGATAATTTTTTAAAATTTTGATGGTATAGTTGTTGAGTCACGGCCTGATAGGTGGGTTGGATCACTTGGGCCAATTATTGCTATTGGTTTGTGGGTTATGGCTTAGTTTAGTTGGGTCCTTAAATTCAAATGACCAATTGTTGATAAAAAAAGTATTAGATGACTAATTTTATTATTTTTTATTTTAGTTTAATTTGATTGTGCGTGATGAGGGTTTTTAGGTCAAACTAAAAAGTCCTATAAAAATTCAAACAAAAATTATTAAAAATTTATTTTTTTCAACCTCAAGTCATCTCAAAATCCTCAAATTTTATCTGGATTGACTAATTCAGAAGTATATTTCACACGTTCAGATTAACCAATCTAAACATGTATTTTTGTGTATTTGAGAACATTAAAAATGGAAGAAGAAACAACTAAAATTATTTAATGGAAACTCTATATTTTAGTGAGTTAGATGGACTTATCCATACAGATCAGTCCATTTTGACCACTATAAATAATATCACCACAAACATTACCTGGAGAAGAGTGGATGTGAGATCCATCAATATTAATATCGAAATAGAAGGAAGATTGGCCCAAATTCGACCATTATTTTTAGCACCATGGAAACCAACATTGTTTTTCATAAAAAGAAAAGAATTATAAATTTACATATGAAATTGTTTGGTGGATTTCAAATGAAGGATGCAGTCATGCAGCATTTGTAGTAAACTTATTAACAAGGTTTAGTTCAACACCAAATAAACAATCTAAATTAAAATAACATCTCCCTTTCCCCCTCTTTTCCATTTGTTAGGAGGTGAATTTTTCTAATAATAATGCAAATTTATTAAGTGCATTAATTAGAACCACTAACTTGAATAACTCCACTAACTCTCCTCTTATTTTATTTCATTATTTCTAATTTTCAATTGATTTTCTGAACGTGATCGTGGACAATGCAAGTCCACATTTATTTAATTTAAAAATCATACTATAGATACTACTATTTTTATGGAGAAAAAAAATTATGAAAGAAAATAAAGATTGACTTGAAAGAATATGGTATGATTTCCACAGCACAAATAATGATGATTTAAATTAATGAGACTTATAGTGGCATCTTGAACATTGACTAATTTATCTTGTGGTTCTCATTGAATCACATAACATTAGTAGCTGTATCAGTTGTTAAGCTTCTCCTTGGATCAAAAATCAAAACTAGTTGACTTTGAACTATAGAAAGCATTGCCTAGTGATTATTTATCTTAAAGTATAATTAAAACTATATTATAAAAATTTTAAATTTCAGTGTTAGTCTTAATTAAAACATATTTAATTGTACAATTTAATGTCATATTATGCACATTAATTAATTAAACGTGCATTTTTATCTTCATGTTGGTTTTCCACTAGTTGATAAGGCTTTTCTCTAGTGGAGCAATAGTACTCATTGACATTTCACAACAACTTTGGTATGCATCACATTTTGTAACTTCTATATTGACTCTTCATTTGTGGGATCCCAAAAACTTTACATAATACTATACTTTAAACAACACTACACTATTTATATATAGAGGGATGGGTGTTGTTGACATTTAATAACACTACACTAATTCAAACATTAATCTATTTTAATTAGTTCAAAGTAATGATAGTTTCTTCAATTTATAAATGGGTCTTACCATATAAGAAACATGACCATGTAATTCAAAATGATTGTAAGCCACATAAATTTATTTATGTTGATGCAGAAAGAATTTTTCATCAATATATATATATATATATATATATATATATTTTTTTTTTTTTCAAATTATAAAAAATTCACTGCATTCACGCTATTGAGAGTATATAATTTTTAAATTTAGTAATATTTTTTTAAAAATTGTTAAAATATAAGGTGTTTGATCATGATCGTTGAGTGTTAAACTATCGACTCGTTGAGTGTTAAATTATCGACTGTATAAATATAAAGAAATTTTAATTATTATAAATTTATTATGTTTTATATATATTTATAATTTTCGACCTTCTACAGTTATTATTCTCTTATGAAGTTTCTAATCCAAATCCAACTCAATGATTAATCACCCCATCCAACTCTGATAAAATCAAAAGCTAAACCTTTTGTGATCCAAAGCTTAAGGGGATGAACAAAACTATATAATACCTTAAAAATTTCCTCTTCTTTTTGGACAAAACTAAGTTATCAAAAAAGAGGGGAAAACTCAAACTAAAGTAAACTAATCAAAAAATTTAAAGATAAGACTTAAAGAGACTTTTTATGCAATTAGGCACCTTTTCCATCAAGTTGGGCTTAATAGACCCCACATTTGGTTAATGGGAAGAGAAAATGTTGCAACTTATAGTTGCCTCTTTTTTCTTTTAATAAAAACTAAAAAAATGCACTAACAACTTTTTGTGATAAATACAACCACTAATTAGGTATTGCTTGATCAGAGTGATCAAAAGATTATGTATAAAAAAATTATATTAGGAGAAGAGACTTTATTTATGTTTTAATAAATTTTCTAATGAAAATTAGTCATTGATAAATAACATTAGATGATTAGTATTTAGTTATATATATACTCCCTCTAATTTCATACATTAAAAAAAATTAAGTTTTTCAAAGTAATAAAAAAAAAAGTAATTAAAGAGTTTAAATTATTCCTCCTAAAAACTTGTTTTAAGAGAATAAAATGTAAATTAATTTAAAAGCATTTTAGATATAATAACATTAGATATTATACTATCTCTAATTTCTTGTATAAAAAATATTTAAAACATATTGATTTTTATTATATATATTAATAAGAGGATGGAGTATAAAGAAAGCACTAGCTAAGTAACACCGCCACGAAAATACCATTATATATTAAAAGCCTTTGGATAAAGAATTGGTACTTCCAACTTCCAAAAATCTTTGGTTTCTCTTCAAGAGTTCAAAATCTTATTCTCCAACAAGCTCATATATATTAATACTCTAAGTCCTATAGTCCTAGCTATATATATATATATATATATATATATATATAATTAGGTAGTTGAAGATGTGGCAAATTCTAGTAGCAATGACAAGAAACCTTAACAACACAAGAAAGAGTTCAAAGGTGGCAGATGAAAACATGTTCCAACAAGGAAATGAGCATGAGAGGGTAAGAAGATCACAAAATGGTTGGGGGGGTGTGATTAGCAACATTCTTCAAGCTCCTATATCAATACTCTCATGTGTTTCTCATCCAAGGGTAAATGGGTCTGATGGTGTATTTGTAACTGGTGGTGAATTTTCACAAATTTCTGAAATGAATCATCTCATGGTAAGTGATAGCATGAGATATGCAATTTTGATGTAAATATCAATTGTTCTTTAGTGTTGGCTTCATTTCTCTCTTGTCCTTCATTTTTTTTTTCTTTTTCTTTTACTTTTTCTTTTTCTTCTCTTTTCTTTTGGGTGATTGAGTGGATCTACCAATGTTATGTCCTAGTCCTATCTTTGGTTTTAATCAATGTAAAAAGATTTTAGATTATTTTGCCATTGTTCATAAAATAGGTATATATATAATATGCTTGGATTGGAGACATAAATATCAATGAAGTCCCTCTCCTCTATAAAAAAAAAAAAATGGAAATCCCTTTCCCCTTCTTCTCTAATTTATTTATTTTATTATGTTTGAGTGATTATTACGAGATTGATTGGTTTTTTATTCTAAAATTCAATTATAAAAAGTATGATGGATCAATAATTATTTTAGTCATAATTTAAATTCAAATATATTTCATATATTGATTTAATAGTTGTTTATTAATTATTTAAGTCAATCATTCAATTAAATTTTAAGATATAATTAGTATTATGTCAATTATTAAAAAAAAATAGTATTATGTCAAAGTCTTGCCTATAAAGAAGATACAAGTATGTTAAAGGGGTTTGTATGTGATGTATGTTACAATAATGCCAAGTTGAGAGAAGCATCTTAGGATGGTGCTGAAGAAAATGACTAAAATAGGAAATGGGTAGGTAAAATTTTAACTTATGTTTTACTTTAATTAGCTAGTGACACTATTAATTAAGGATAAGATTCTCTTTTGTTGTCATTTACTACTAGGAGGATTTTGCTTTGATTTGATTCTAATAGGTTATTCAATAACATAATTTTCAAGTACTACTAGGCAAATGACAGGGAACCTTCCATTGAATCTCACTATCTTCCCTAAATAAATATAATAAATATAAGAAATAAACACAAATTTCTACTTATTCGTTTTTAATCATTTTACACATATTAAAGAATCATTGTAAATAAAAAGATAATAATTTATTAAATTATTAATATTAATAATTGATTTATTTTTTACTATTGTAAATATAAATATAATATTTTAAGAATAATATACATATTAATTAGATAATTTAATTAAAAAATAATAATTCATCTTACATCAAAAACTAAAAATAACATTTATTTTGAGACTTTATTTATTTATTAAAAGTAGACCTATTATGAGATAAAAAAATTATATTGATTGACCTTAAATATATACTCCCTATGCACTTGTTATAAGACAATTCAACAAAGTATACACATTTATATTAAAATAAAATTCTCTAAAAAATTTGTTACTTTATCATATTTACTTCATTTATATACATTGTTAGTATAAAAATTACAGTTATTAAATTAATAAACGTGGTTGACTTTTATCATAACTACTTTTAAAATAATATACATGAATAGTTATGATGTACTGATAGTATAAAAATTTTTATATTGACAGTACATAACAATAAAACTTTTTAAAAATAATAAATTATATAAAAATATTTTTACAAATAAATCATTAATACATCTAGAATTTTGAAAAATGTCTTCTATTAATAGACCACAAAAAGGGAAATATTGTTCTTAAATAAAAATAAAGAGAATAATATATTTTTTAATCAATTAAAATTTATTTAAGTTAAATTACATACAAGAGATATTTGATATAGCCATATAGCACAAAGTTTATACTCCTTTTATCCCATAATAATTGATGTATTTAAAAAAAAAATCACTACATAAAACCACTAGAGCATCTTCAATTGGGGTTTATTTTCCTTAAGATAGAGAGTACCATCTATCAGGTACCTTATTGGAGGGATGAAATAAATGGATCACTATCAAGAAGGGTGGCTCTACGTTCACTTTTTCTCTCATTTTTTTTGACTTTATTTGGTATATTATATTAAAATAAATAAATATTACTAAAATATAATAATATAAAACTATTAATAAAATTCCTTTAAATAATTGAATATTAATATTAAAAAATTACATATAAATAATATATAACTTTTATCCACTTAAATGAAGAAAGCACGTCTCTAAATACTAAAAATATTAATTATATTTATTTCATAAAAAAAATATAAGAACACAAACATAAACACATTTACACATATAAAATTTTATTATTATGATGTAAGAAGAGTGATTGACTAACAAACCGCATAAGCTAATAAAAATCAACTCAATTGATAAAAAGTTAAGTTAGTTCATAGTTGTGGATTCAAGTGTTACCTATATAAGAATTTTTTAATGGATGATTAGAAAATCTAACTATCTAATTTTCTTTAATAAAAAAAATTAGCAAACCGCGTGAGAGGCTAAACATAATGTCATATTAACCACTAATTTTTTTGACCTACCCATATCTTCACAAGGTTCTACATTTTTGGTACGGCAAGAGCCATTATTATCATTCCCAAAATTCATTACCTACTCATATGTCTCCACTATCTCAACTATCTAGTAGGCTCTAAGTATATGCAATTTTTTATTTCCCATAGTGCTATAAAATTTCATTTTTATATATACTATGTTTCAATCAATTTTTGTTGGTATAATATATTTGCTATATGCTATAGTTCTTCATTACAATTCCATTTGTGGATATTGATTAGTTTTTATTTTGATTTTATAACTTATGCATGTAACAATTTTTTATAAAATAGAAATCTTAAGATAAATTCTCGAATTTCTTGTGTAGCTTCGAGAGTTTAATTAATTACTAATTTATTAGCATAAAACAAATTTTTAGAGAAAAGAATATTTGGAAAAAATGGTGAGTAAGAATATCAATTCAATTTGTAGTTGGTTATGCAGTGACTAAAATTAATTTTAATTTTAAATTAGTTAAATGTAAATATTTATATGTAAATATATATAAATAAAAATTAATTGAATAATAAATTTTAACATAAAAATTATATTTGTAGTTAAATTATACAGATTATAGCTTGAGTTGAATGTATTTGTGTGTGCATGTATATGATTTAGTCTTATTCCAAGCTACACTTACACAAGAAAATTGCAACAAAGGAAGGAAAATACACATTTCAAAATCTTTTTTATTGTTTGGTATCCATAAACAATGATAGAAGATAGGAAAATATAAAGTAGATTCTACAATTATTCTTTCTCACCACATTGGAAAGAAGTGAACAACCTTTTAACTTTTTTCAATTTTATCTCTATCTTCTTTTTGTTATACTCTACATTTAGATTGTTTTTTGTCATTTCAATACTATATTATTTTATTTCCTCTTTCTTTCTTTCTGTATAATCAAACAAGATAAAAGAAAGTTTTTACTTTTCATTTCTGTTACCTCTCTTTAACTAAATAATTAAAAAAATTATTCTATTTTCTATTCTCTTTTTTTACTCTCACTTTCCTTAATAAGTACCTAAAAGGAGATAATTAAAAAGAAAAAAGAAATTCAATCAAGACTTTATAATAATTTTTTGTTTTATTTGTATTTAATTTGAATTATTAAATTTTTAATTAAGTTATTCATCTTGATAATATGGTGAATCTTTCTTTAAATGCTTTGTAAGAGTATTATTTTAGACAATTTTAAAATGAAATATAATTTTTCTTATGAAAATGGTGAATAGACTAAGTCTCTTATCAATGACATCCTTACTGCGACAATATTTTATTAGTTTACTAATCTTTTAGGTTGTGGCGTATTTCTTCTCTATCTTCTAAACCTGATCTATCTTTTATTTATTTTTTTTTATTTTATTTACTATTTTATTTGAAGAAATCATTTAGTTAGATATTCATTTCATTTGAGAGCAACTCAAATCAAATCAAAAGTCTCTCACGTTTTCAACAAATGTACATCATCTTTTCAATTTATACATGGTTGATCATCCACATCCTATCTAATAAATAGTGGAGTAAATTACTAATTAAAATTTGCTTTTGTGCTTGGTTTGTGTATTCTTTAGTAAACATGGTATTATTGCTTGGTTTTCCATGTTTTCTTTTTGTATGCTTATCTTAATTTTTCATCAATACTTGCTATGATTGCTTTGGCATTAGGATGGGAGATAAGGTGGCATTTGAGACATAAACGAATAAAATGATTGGTCATTTCTTTGTCAACATTAAGTGGAAGACAATGGAACAAGTCAACTATTATGGCTTTTATCTTGCCATTCTTGGTCTTTAATCTGAACTTGCTACCAACCATGGTTGAACCAATAGATATGTCTTTTAAAATTTATAATAGTATTTTAATAAAATTATTATTTATTTTATTAAAAACTATTTTTTTAAGCTTTAGAATATAAAATTATTTATTAAATTGATATAATTAATTTCGTATAATATTTTTTTTTCAATAGTTGATAAAGTCAACTAATATAATATTTGTTAAAATAATATTAATTTTAGATTAGATTTAGTTTTTTTTTTAAATATTAAAATACGGGTTTTTTTATGAAGTAAAATATTTTTAGGAGGTCTTTTTATTAATTAAAATTTAATTTTTTTTCATAGACTTAAAACAATTACCTTGATGACTTTATCTTTGAACCAACCTGCTACTAATGTCCATTTTGAAATGGCTACTCATTATTTAAAAAATTTACATGAATATTTGAGTTTAAAGAGTACTTGTACACCACAATAATTAAAAAAATTGACACATGTAATTATTTATTAGATCGGCTTTAAAGGTTCAATGAATTGTTAGTATAAACTGTTTAACTGTGACAGTTAATATAAATCATTGATCGTATTATCATAATGAAGTTGCAATCATGTAATGTGATGATAAAATTAATAATGTTTGTTAACTCACATTGTAAAAATTAGTTTATATTATCAAGATATAATTATTTTCATCAAATTTAATATACTATCAACAAATTATATAAATTACATATGTGATTATATAAATAATTAATATAATTTAAATCCAATATTTTTAATAATTTAATAATTATAATTAATCAGTATGGTTTAATATACATACATTTACGAATGAATATAAATACTAGGATAAATCTAAATTTCAATATTCTTGGTACGACGAATGACGAGTATAACAGAATCACGATTTATAAATTTTTTTCTTTCAATACAAGTCTGTCATAGTACAAAAAAAAATCGATATAATATATTGATTGGATGAAATTATGCCGATGAATGGAATTCAATTCAGAAAATTAATTATTCCATCGATTGACATTATAAACCAACATTGATGGGATTATATATGCCAATGAATATTTGTATTTGCCACATAGTTTATAATTAGAATTTAATTTAGTAAAAAAATAATAATCAGAATTTAAATTATATACACTATTGGAAAAAAATTATATAAATATTAAAAAAATTCATATAAAACTAAAATCAAAATCAAAATATAACAAAATATAATTAATATTATTCTATAAGATATACAAACATTAAAAAAAAATAAAATATTTTAAGAGAACTCGATATCATAAAAATAATTTAATTTTGAATTTATTATTCAAATAAAATTTTATGATCAAGTTCGTAAGAATCACTGAGTTTTAAATAAGTTTTAAGATTTTTGTAAAATCATTTTAAGTTTTCATAAAAAAATTGAATTAAATCTTTCAATACAAAGCCAAAAATCAAAAATCTAGTCATAGGTTCTATATTGTTGGAATATTCTATAATTATGTCAATTGTTTGTTTTAATATATATATATATATATATATATATATATATATATAATTATAATGAATACTAAAACACTGTTTAGAAGTTTAATTGTTTCAATTAGAGGGGTTTTCCACTTAAATTTATTAATAAATTTGTCTTTTGTGTATGAATGATGGTGAATTGATGTTTTTTTTTTAGGATTTTATTATTTATAATTTTTGAAATTTAGATTATAAATGTATAGTAGATAAAAAGATTAAATGTATAATTTTGATTGAAAAATAAAAAGATATTTTACTATAATAACATAATAAAATATTATATTTGGTCTTTTTTATAAGAGATCATCGAATGTTAATGTATTTGGTCCATATAATTTTAGTTTGAAATAATTTTTTATTTAAAATTATTTTAATATGATAATTTTTTAAAAAATAATATAACTATAATACATATAAATATTTAGTAAAAAAATTAAATGTCCTTAAAAGTTTAAAGCTATGTGCGGCCGAACCTCTCAAACAGATTAAATTTATTAAATTTAATTTTTATTATAATTATTTTTAAAATCACTTACTTAATTGATGATTAATATATATCGACTATATAAAACTTTTAAAATGCTTGGATAGAAAATTAAACTTTCAAAATTACGTTTCTCCATACTTGTGATGCATATTGTCACTCACACATTTGAATGATTGATGGAGCAACTAAAGAAAATAAATGTTCCTGACAAAGCATAAAAGATTACTACATTCAGGGAATAATAATTACTAACATACGTGGACTCGTGTACTACCTTATTTTGAGCTAAACTATGAACCACTTACCTCTGACACAATTTGTTTCTAGTACTCATGTTTATAGCGAATATATCAAACATTAATTATTATTTTTTGACAGAAGAATATATGAAGATATCATTGGTGCTATATATGAATAATTTTATAAAAATAAACAATATTCTATTAAAGAAACGATATACTTTATAGGTTTTTACATATAAAAAAATATTAATGTATTTAATTTAAAATGTAAATTAAATACATCTAACATATTTTTTATAAATAGAACCCAAAAGGATATACATATGTAGCAAATACATAAAGATATTATTTGTGCATGTATAATTTTAAAAGAAATAAACAAATTCTAGTGAAGAAAATACATGTGAGAATAATTTTTAAATATTACATCAGAGAAATATCTTCTAGATAATATATAATTAAGTAATTGAGTTTAATAATTAATAAATTTCAATTAATGACAAACTATTTGAGAGAATTTAAAATTATACGGATTTGCAAATTTGCATTGATAAATGTAATTTTTTTATTTAATAAATTTAATTTTATTATATTATATTTTAAAAAAACTATTTTAAAATAACTACTATTAATGTTTGTTAAGAGTACAAATATTAGCAGGAAGAGTTGAATTTACATTTTTTTTTTTTGTCTAACTCTTAATTTTCATCCGCAAATTACTATTTTTTAATCATTCAACCTTTTTAAATGGATGATATCTTTATTTTCTACATTTTATGTCAGAGTCTTTACTTCATATTTAGATATAATAACATATGAGCCATCAAGGAATTAACTATTTTTGGTGAAAGTTTTATTTAATACATCTAAAAATATGTCTCTAGAGAAATAGTCTAATAGTTTGACTAGAAACATAAAGGTATATCTATGGATTGGGCCGGTTTTACATTTTAGGCCCGAACCCACCCATACCCGCCCGATGTCCACCCCTAGTTCAATCTAATTGCTGGCACCATCGTTTCTCCCCTCCGATAGCATATATTCTAATAAGTAATAACTATACTGACATTCCCCTATAAAAAAATAAATACATCTAAAAATATTCTAAAAGTGAATTTTGGAATATAACACGAGTTTACTTTCTATACATATCATCCAATCAAATCTTATCATCTAAATATGTCCTAAATCTTATTTCCGAAAATACCTACACAAATATCAAAATGATAATATCTAATAAATTATTTTACATTGTCTAGTCAATAAGCTCGAGGCATGCTTTGATGGTAGTGGAAATAACCATAAAAAAGTTGCAATGATACCTAGGACTTGTTTGATTGTATTTTCCTTTTTAGTTTTTAAAACTATTTTATAAATAAATTTTAGAAAACTGTTTTTAAAAAGAAAATAAAAAAAAAATATATTTGACAACTCCAATTTTTAAAATAGTTTTTTGACTAGAGAGTTAAAAAAACTGAAAAATGAAAAGTAAAACACAATTTATCTTTTTTGTTTTTTTAGTTTTAAAAAGTATAATATTAAAAATAGTTTTACAAAACAGTTTTTAAAAACAAATAATCCAAATAAGTTTTTTAGTTTTTAAATTTTAAAATACTAAAATAGAGTTTTTAGAATGTGAATCAAACAAGCCCTAGTGGTTTAACCCTATTAGATACTAGTATTTCCTATAAGATATACTACCTAGTTACCTATAAATTATTTGCCAATCCTTCATTTTCACATAATCCAAACAACTTAATGACTTCATCTGTACCTCAAATTGATGTTGTCCGTGCATGGATACTCCAAACCTGGAAAAGTTTCCATGCTAGACACTTCGCACTAGTGTTAGAAAAGATGCAACTCTTGAACTCCCAATGGTGCAATTTGAACATTAACATGTTTGAGCCTGTGCTCCTTGGCGAACTTCATTCTCTATGATTTGAGACTTCTTTTCTGATTCCTTCCTTCTTCATTTAATTTTATCTTCTGCCTTTTTCTACACAACCAGTTTCTTTGTTTCACTTTTAATTAGATTCTGTTAGCAGTAACACTGCATATATATTTTTATGTGCTACCCTAACTACTATATATATGTTTTTTATCTAGGTTCCCAAGAATGGAGTCCCTAGCAAAATAAGTTATCACAAGAATTCAAAGTTCAAACCTTACCATGACCCCAAATGTGACATTTTTTGGTAAAACCAAGGTACCCACACACACAACTGCGAAGACTACCCCTCAAGGTATCTGAGATTCATTTGCTAACATATCCAAAATATGTTTTTCCATACACACTGACCAGAAACCAAACACCCAACCAAATAATTAAGCAACCCTAGCATCTACCACTCGTGTCACACCATATTAGTATATTAGTAATGTGACATACAATTTTTAAATTAAAACTAAAAATTGTCTACAAATGGCCTCAAATGAATTATCTTCCTTGCATCGGAAAGCATCTGAATAGACTAGAGGGAACAGGAACACTATTGTGTTGTAAGTATATAATAATACCCTGAAAAATATGGTGATACCCAAGCTCTCAAAATTATCAATACAATGAAGCTAGAAAGCATGTTGATAACAACAATACCAAAAGCCTGAGATCAATAGATTTGGTACCGGATTTTTGTGATTTTGACATAAATCAATGAGACTGAGGTTGACATTGATCAATCATTAAATGTCAATTGGAGGTAATACAAAATAATTAATAAGAATTTTGGTGCAAATTCTAACTTCTAAAGAAGGAAGGAATAAAGAAAACAGTCCATTAAAGAAACCCAGGCATAAAACACCAATTGATTACTTTGCACACCAATAAAACAAGAGTTGGTGATGTTGAAGTTTATACGGTTTCAACAAAGTGAGCGAGAAAGAATAAAGACTTTTTGAATTGTCATTATAGTCTGCTTTTGATATGATTGATGATTATGATTTCATACAATAATGCTTATTTATACTTATAAAAGTAACAGACTCGAAATCCTAATTAAATAGGGAAACAGATCATGATAATAACAAAGAAATATGAAAATTAATCTTAAGTGGTAGTCTAAGATACTCAAAAAATAATATCAAGGTATTACAAGACATTTTTGTATCTTCTAACAAGTACAAAAAACAAATATTTCCGAATGATACAAAGCATCATAGATTGTGCTTTCAAGAAAGATGCAAAGAAGATAGCTGAGAGGGAAATTGCAAGGTTGATGTATCAAGTCAAACCCTTTTAAGTTAACTATAATATTTTTGTTGCAATGACACATGCCAATATATGGCACTGGCATGAAACTCCCAAGCCTTTAAGAAATGAGAAGTCCATTTCTCAAAGAAAGTGAGAACATTTTCAACTACCGAGATAAAGTGCATCAAACATGGGATATTCTATCATGGCAGGTGACTTCAAAGATCTAAGAGAGATGCATTCTACTAATTTCTTTGTGAATAACCTACCTAGTGGGAACAAAATATTCATGGTGAAATAGCAAAATCCAGTGTCATGTGAAACGTATATAAAATAAGTGGGAACAACAATCCCATATCATAAGCTTCGTCTCTAATTGTACAAGAGTCAAGACTATTTGGATTTCATCAAATAGATAATCATTGGACAAATGAAACTCAACAAATGAGTAGTGGGAAATCAATGATACTACACAAATGAGTAGTTTGAGAGTGACACTAAGAGCAACTACTTTATTGAAATGTTGTCATGACGCATGAATCAACTGATTAATTTTTCATTCTGCGTGACGGCAACTAGCTTGAAAAGAGGATAAGAAGCAACGTTCAAACTTCTTCTAAAATACAATATGACAAATAAGATGATGTATAAAAGCTACCCCCAATATCATAGCTAATGCCGTTCTAGTGTGATAAATAATACAAGGTGGAAACATATATTATTCCTAATGCTTCCACAAAGAAAAGAAAAAAGGAGGGGAATAAGAGATACAATGATTGCTCTAAAATAACAATTAGATGGAGAAAAAACAATGTGTATCGAATGTAATCCAATTTTTAATTATCAGACAAAAATAACAAGATTCTTACCAAAATTGTATGAACCCTTCAGCATCTGAAAGACGTCAACTGATTCTCTTTGAATGAATATATGCTAGTATTCTCCGTTGGATAAAATCATTTTTCATACATTTCTTCCAATTTTCTGCACAATTTTCTGCGTTGTATAAAATCCTTTTTGGGACATTTCTTCGCTCCACTGCTTAGCCTCATCTCTTCTCCCATTATTTGCGAAACCATGTACCATGATATTATAAGTCCAACCATTAGGCTCATAACCCCTTTGACGTATCCTATCAAACAGCCTAAGTGCTTGGTCGAAATCAAAATCGCTTACTCTTCTCAGTAGCAGATTGTATGTGTAAAGGTCAAGCGGAAAACACAATGCTATTAATTTCTCCAATTCCTCAATAGAATGGTTTACTCTGAGACAACCAGAAAATGCACCAATGACAAAGCTCAGTGTAGAAATAGCAGAACTTTCTCCCTCTTTCGCTCCTCTTGATTGAATACATGTATCATAGACTTCCTGTGATTGCAAAGAATGAAAAAGAAGTATGTTGCCAAGATAAGAAGTTAACCTGCGTCCCGTTTTCAAGTACATATGAACAAGATTTATCGCTTCATGATATCTTTTCAATGAACAAAGCTTCTGCACAAGATTCTCATAGCATCCAATGCCTGGATTTAATCCCGCCTTTAACATTTCAAACAACAAATTGTGAGCAATGTCAACCTTATTGGACTTGCAGAGACCTTGAATCATGGAGTCATATAATCTTCTACTAACTGCACCCTGGTGCCGGATACTATTAAAGAAAGTCAAAGCATCAGCAAGCCTACCACTTTTCACATAACTATTCAACAGAAGAATTTGAGAAGAAACATTGGGCGCAATGTTATTCCTTAGCATCAACTCAAATATTTCCCTGGCCAGCTCTGTCTTATTAGCACGCCCAGCTCCATCAATGAAAAAGTTGAAAATCTTAATATGAGGTTTGCCATGAGTCAGCATGTCCAATAAATTGAAAACACGTGACATTGGATTATTCATTTCAAGTAGACTGCAAATAACAGCTCTGCATACGGACCGCGTCAGAAAAATTTTCTTCTCTTTCATTTCAACCAGAAGACGAGCAGCAATATCTGCTCTATTTGACTTAACAAAACCCATAATCATCTTACAGTAGGCCTGTCTAGCAGTTGCTCCGTTAAGCTCCTCGTGCATCAAATAACCGTCTTGTACTTTTCCAGCTCGGCACAAAGCTGATATGAACTTGTCATATGTGGCAGCGCTCGGTGTAAAATCCCTCTCTAAGGCAAGATGGATCAGTTCCTTCATCTCATCAAGCTTAGACTCTCTACACAAAGCATTGGCGAGTGTGGTATAGGTTTGTCTATCAGGAAAAAGACCTTTACTGATAGAAGTTTTGAACACACTGTACGCCTCCTGAAGACTCCCATCCCAACACAAAGTAAGTATCAAATACTTGTAAGCCATTTGATTCGGATTCAGTCCAAACTGAGACCTAGATTTGTACAATTCGAGCGCGACATCCACCATCCCAGCTTTGCAAAAGAAACACAATACTGCATTCATGGTAACCATATCAGGGGGAGTACAAGACTCAGTCATATCCATCAACAAATCATAAACAGTGTGAAGTCGGTTCTCCCTCAAAAGCCTACAAATCAACATGTTATACCTTAAAGAACCAGGAACATACCCTTCAGAATCTCTCTTCTGCCTAAAAAACTCCAAAGCCTGATCCAACCTACCGCCCTTCACAAGACCCTTTACACAAATACCATAAGCATGTTCCAAAGGAACAAAGCCCAAGTTCTCAATCTTCCTAACCAACTCAACAGCCTGCTCAAACCTATTGCTCTCACACAAAGCACCAACAAGAAAACTCACCGCAGAACCATGCAACTCTTTCC